>NW_018735412.1:0-16522 GCF_002204515.2 Aedes aegypti
AAAGAGAGAGATGGTGCAGCGCAGAAAAAATACTCGTGCACGTCTCTTTCGAATCTAAGTCACACCTCATCCTTGGCACATGTCGTGGTATGGAATGGCAAAAAACTCTCTGAGCGAAAAAAGTATTGAATCAGACTTTCAAGAAAATAAGAAATAATTCATGCCATTTATGTGACTTAAAATATATGGGCATAAAACTGTTACTAGGTTCGAATTTAACCATGTTACCTCACAATACTCACGAAAACCCAATTTTACAGTAAAAATGTATGTGGAAATCTTCGCCTAAAGAAAAGTTTCAATCATCCAAGAACAAAATCTCAGTTTAAATGCTGAACGAACATTATTTAAAACTATCCCAGTGACATGAATAGTCGATAGTATCCGAGATTTAATCACTGTGCATCGTTAATTAGGCCTAGCTACGGATGTACTATCAAAACCACATTTTTCGCCTTGACAAAAAACAATAATTATTCTATTTTATTTTATTCTTAATCTTTTTTTTTTTTTTTTTTAAATTATGAAGTGCAAGCTTCTAGTTCAACCTCCATGTTTTGTTTTCAACATTTGTTTTGAATGGAGCTAAACTATTAAAAAATACTTTTCTCCACGTAACTCTAATTGAATGACATCCCGACTAGAGGCTTGTAATAAACATATAATAAAATTGTAAAAGAATATGATATGCATATCATATAATGATATAATTTTGTTAGGCTCCGTTATCCATAGAACAAAATAAAACAGAAATATAACATAATGTGTGTTATTTCCCTTTAACCTTCCTTGTGCATTGGGGTCATTTTTGGCCAATCGGCACGGTAAATAAGCTGTAACTTTGTATAGAAAAGAGTTATAAATCTAAAATTTTCTGACTTTTCCTAACTTTTTAAAACGAACATTTTCGTGCTAAAAGAAGCTTTCAGCGACCTCTAGGTGCGGTGCTACCAAAAAAGTGACACATTATGCATTAAGGGTCAAAAATGATCCATGGCTTTAAAACGCTCTCAAAAATCCATTTCTTAACCGATTTTCGTTCTTCTTTTAGCTTTATATGAAAGATATGGAACTCAAGAATAGAACCCTGGAAATTGTTTGTCAGTATGGCCATTCTGGGCACAAGGGCACAAGGGAACCTGGAACCTGTTTCAGAAAGAACTGGCGTATATCATATTCAGCAGTTCATACACATGTACATAACGACGGTTAGAATTTCATGGTTTTTCATTCCGATTTACAAGAGCACCAAGAGGACCAACATTTAGATTTGGCCGGTATTTCGGAGTATTCCGGAACCGGTTCCGCTAGGGTGTGATGTGGACATTTTCAGACCATCATATAGTACCATCATGCGACGGCTCAAAATACATGATTTTTCATCCTGATGTAAATGGACACCATATACCTGGCGTTACGCACCTAGTGAAACAGAGCCTGCTTCTCAGCATTTATTAACGGAGAGGTTTGCCATCTTACTATTTTCGCCTATGTATCGCTATGTAATCGCTTGGCAAGCACGATGATATTGTATGCCTGGGAAGTCGAAAAAATTTCCAACCCGGAAAGATCCTCGTCCGGTGGGATTCGAACCCATGCCCCTTAGTTTGGTCTAGCTGAGAAGCTGCGTGTTTACCGCTGGGCTTCCCAAACATAAAAATATTATATTAGAATATCATTTCCGTTACGGCCAAATTAGAAAAAAAAAATGATTATACAGTCAACTCAGCATAACTGGATTTTGAACGGACCAGAGAACAAGGGAGGTATACAGTAAAAGCTAGAGTAACCTGACCAGTGGATTATAACAGAGTTGAAACAGATTTTGCTATTCCGTAGCGCGTTTTTTTCTAAAAAAGTATGTTATAATTTTTAATGATTAGTAGTTAAAATAATAAAAATTATAACACTATTTACTCAAAACTAAACTAAACTGAAACAAAATAGGTTATAATTCAAACGAAAGTGTAACTCATTATGTTTCGAATCAAACCCAAATATTACTTATTTTGTTTTTTCCCATTACTGAATTATAGCAAAATTTGTTATAAGCAATTGCTCTTACAAATTTTATGAAAAATGTGTTATAATTATGTTCTAACTAGTAACAAATTTGAAGCAGCTTTTGTTGATATGGTTTTGTTTCAATTATGTTTAAATTTCTTCCATGAATTCAAAGTACTTCTAGCAAAAATGAAACAAAATTTGATATTTGTAATAAATCTTGATATAATCGTGCTACAATAGTCCACTGGTCGGTAGTAGATAAAATAACAAAAAATTCAATACTCTTTCCTCTATACTAAACAAAATTGAAACAAAATATAATATAATTTGAACAAAAATTTAACTTATTATGTTTCAAATCAAACAAAAATATAACTCAGTATGTCATTATTCATAACTTAATTATAACAAAATTTGTTATGTTTTTACATGAACAGAAGCGCACATGTATAAGAAACTTCCCTCAGATTTTTTATTACGATTTGTTTTATAATTATGTTATAAATTTAAACAAATTTAAAAAAGCCTTTGTTATTATACCTGATTTTGTTTTAATTATGTAAGGACATTGTTACAACTCAACGTGCATGAACAGAAATGAAATAAAATGTGATATTTTTAACCAATCTTGATATAATTGTGATACAATTTTGTTGTAATCCACTGGGCCACTAAGGCTTCTCAGACACCCGTCTAGAATCACATAACAAGATTATTACATATTGTAACAAAAGCTGTGGGCGCGGTAAATGGCTGGGCATGGCGTACCATTGGTACCTCGCGTACCTGCAGGAATAAAATAGACCCCTTTGTGCGGTCCTTAGCCTCTTGCCCAGCAACTCCTATCCCTACCTCCTCGTGGTACTGGCCGGGGTACGAGTAACCTTGGGGAAGATCGGGTAACCAACCCCCGGTGGGAACTTTGGTCGTATGCTGACAGGGAAGGGGGGGTTTGCTTTTGCAAACCTGGAGCGTCTGTACTCCACGTTAGGAGCGGCTCACAACAGCGTCTGTTCCCCATGTCAGGGGCGGCTGATCATCGTCCGAGTGCCAGAGAAGGACTCTAAGCTAAACTGCGCACTATGGCCCTCCGAACATTTAGGGGGAATGGTCCTCCGGAAATCTAAGGGGTTGGTGTCAGGCCCTGCGAGCCAGCCGTAAAAACACATCAGCACAGGAACGTCAACGAGAGAATACGGACCGGAACAATCGGCAAAGACCACAGCGACGAAAATGGACTAGCGATTGGAAACTCGGTACGTGGAACTGCAAATCTCTCAACTTCATTGGAAGTACTCGCATACTCTCCGATGTACTGAAGACCCGCGGTTTCGACATCGTAGCGCTGCAGGAGGTGTGCTGGACAGGAGCATTGGTGCGAACGTTTAGAGGTAATCATACCATCTACCAGAGCTGCGGCAACACACGCGAGCTGGGAACAGCTTTTATAGTGATGGGTGATATGCAAAGGCGCGTGATCGGGTGGTGGCCGATCAATGAACGAATGTGCAAGTTAAGAATCAAAGGCCGATTCTTTAACTTCAGCATAATCAACGTGCATAGCCCACACTCCGGAAGCACTGATGATGACAAGGACGCATTTTACGCGCAGCTCGAACGCGAGTACGACCGCTGCCCAAGCCACGACGTCAAGATCATCATAGGAGATTTGAACGCTCAGGTTGGCCAGGAGGAGGAGTTCAGACCGACGATTGGAAAGTTCAGCGCCCACCGGCTGACGAACGAGAAAGGCCTACGACTGATAGATTTTGCCGCCTCCAAGAATATGGCCATTCGTAGCACCTATTTCCAGCACAGCCTCCCGTATCGGTACACCTGGAGATCACCTCAGCAGACAGAATCGCAAATCGACCACGTTTTGATCGATGGACGGCACTTCTCCGACATAACCGACGTCAGAACCTATCGTGGCGCCAACATTGACTCCGACCACTACCTGGTGATGGTGAAACTGCGCCCAAAACTATCCGTCATCAACAATGTACGGTACCGACGCCCGCCCCGGTACAATCTCGAGCGGCTGAAACAACCGGATGTCGCCAATGCGTACGCGCAGCATCTTGAGGCAGCGTTGCCGGATGAGGGCGAGCTCGATAGGGCCCCTCTTGAGGACTGCTGGAGGACAGTCAAAGCAGCCATTAACGACGCTGCCGAAAGCGTTGTCGGATATGTGGAACGGAGCTCAAGAAACGATTGGTTCGACGAGGAGTGCCAAGAGGTTTTAGAGGAGAAGAATGCAGCGCGGGCTGCAATGCTGCAGCATGGTACGCGGCAAAACGTGGAACGATACAGACTGAAGCGGAAACAGCAAACCCGCCTATTCCGGGACAAAAAGCGCCGCCTGGAAGAGGTGGAATGCCAAGAGATGGAGTTGCTGTACCGTTCTCAAGAAACGCGGAAGTTCTATCAGAAGCTCAACACATCCCGCAAAGGCTTCGTGCCGCGAGCTGAGATGTGCCGGGATAAGGATGGGAGCATCTTGACGGACGGACGCGAGGTGATCGAAAGGTGGAAGCAGCACTACGATGAACACCTGAATGGCGCAGAGAACACAGGTCAGAAGGTCAGGACAGCGAAGGCGATGGCTACGTCAGCACAGCGGATAGCGGAAATCAACCAGCTCCCACGATGGGGGAAGTTAAGGATGCCATTCAACAGCTCAAGAACAACAAAGCCGCTGGCAAGGATGGTATCGGAGCCGAACTCATCAAGATGGGCCCGGACAGGTTGGCCGCTTGTCTGCATCGGCTGATAGTCAGAATCTGGGAAACGGAACAGCTACCGGAGGAGTGGAAGCAAGGCGTTATATGCCCTATCTACAAAAAGGGCGACAAACTGGAGTGTGAAAATTATCGTGCAATCACCATCCTAAACGCCGCCTATAAAGTGCTATCCCAGATTCTCTTCCGTCGTCTATCACCTATAGCAAACGAGTTCGTGGGAAGTTATCAAGCAGGTTTCATCGACGGCCGCTCGACAACGGACCAGATCTTTTCCGTGCGGCAAATCCTCCAGAAATGCCGTGAGTACCAGGTCCCTACGCACCATTTGTTCATCGATTTCAAGGCGGCATACGATAGTATCGACCGCATAAAGCTATGGAAAATCATGGACGAGAACAGCTTTCCCGGGAAGCTCACAAGATTGATCAGAGCAACGATGGACGGTGTGCAAAACTGCGTGAAGATCTCGGGCGAACACTCCAGTTCGTTCGAGTCTCGGTGGGGACTACGACAGGGCGACGGACTTTCGTGCCTGTTGTTCAATATTGCGCTTGAAGGTGTCATGCGGAGAGCCGGACTTAACAGTCGAGGCACGATTTTCACGAGATCCGGACAATTTGTTTGCTTCGCGGACGACATGGATATTATTGGGAGAAAATTTGAAACGGTGGCAGATTTGTTCACCCGCCTGAAACGCGAAGCAACAAGAGTCGGGCTAATGGTGAATGCGTCGAAAACAAAGTACATGCTGGTTGGCGGAACTGAGCGCGACAGGACCCGCCTAGGAAGCAGTGTTACGATAGACAGGGATACCTTCGAGGTGGTGGACGAGTTCGTCTACCTCGGATCCTTGTTGACGGCTGACAACAATGTTAGTCGGGAAATACGAAGGCGCATCATCAGCGGAAGTCGTGCCTACTATGGGCTCCAGCAGAAACTGCGGTCAAGAAAGATTCACCCCCACACCAAATGCACGATGTACAAAACGCTCATAAGACCGGTAGTCCTCTATGGGCATGAGGCGTGGACTATGCTCGAGGAGGACTTGCAAGCTCTTGGGGTTTTCGAACGCCGAGTGCTAAGGATGATCTTCGGCGGCGTGCAGGAGAACGGCGTGTGGCGGCGAAGGATGAACCACGAGCTCGCTCAACTCTACGGCGAACCCAGTATCGTGAAGGTAGCTAAAGCTGGAAGGATACGCTGGGCAGGGCATGTTGCAAGAATGCCGGACAACAACCCTGTAAAGATGGTGTTCGCCACGAATCCGGTCGGAACAAGAAGGCGTGGGGCGCAGCGAGATAGGTGGATTGATCAGGTACACCAGGACCTGGAGAGCGTGGGTCACAGTCGAGGATGGAGAGAAGCGGCCATGAACCGAGGGAATTGGCGAAATATTGTTGGCGAGGCTTTATCAAGATAATTGATGTAAAGCCAAATAACACCAACAAAAGCTGTTAAATTAACAGAAGTTCATATAACTTTGTCAAGATGGCTTTGTTCTTAATTTGTCACATTTCTTTGTATCAGATTAATTACATGACATTTGTTATATTTCTTACATTGCACGTGTAAGTTGGTTGTAAATAACATCTAAAGTTATGAACAATAAAAAAATTGCAATAATGTTGTTTTGTTGTGACAGGTCGGTAACACGTTTTGTAATCATATTGGTATAATTTTAATAGGATTTGTTATATTCTATATTTATCTGGCGTTAAATTTGTTATTCCAACTACTAACGGTATATGTTTTATAACAACTGGTCTTATAATAAGATAATCATATAAGAGCAAAACTGTTATAATCTTGTTTCTTCTATCGGGTCAGGAACTCTTCTTAGCATTCCTCCAGGAATATTTCTACAAGGATTTATGCAGTGATGTATTTAAGGCTTCCTCCAAGTTACAATACATCGATTTCTTGAAGCATTACTCCAGATATTTCTCCAGAATATTCTCGGGTAGTCTTCTCGAGATTCTTCTACGAATTATTCCTGAGACTTCCTCCGGGATCGCTCCCGAAATTCTCCTGGAGAAATTCATCTAGAGATTCTACAATAAATAACTTCTTGAAGGCCTTTAGGGATTCCTCAAAAGTTTACTTTAGGAATTCCCTCAGGCATGCATCCAGGAAATCGCTACATGAATTCTTCTAAGGATTTTTTCAGGTAATCTTCCAGGAATCCCCCTTCAAATTTCTTAAGAGACTCGTTCTGGGCCTCCAAAAACTCCTCCGGACAATTCTTCGAGAATCCTCTATAAAGGAACTTCTTTTCTCAAGAAGACGTTTGAAAGAAAATAGATGAGGTCCTGAAAAGATTCCTAGAGCAATCCCTGGAGAAACCTTAAAAAAACACCTTCACGTAAATGCTTCCAGTGGACCTTTTGTCCTTTGAAAGACGCACCACACCAGATCACGGACTAGCATGCAACGCCCAATTTCACAATCGAAACACGTTCCTGACGAAAAGTTTTCCTAACTGAAGCGGGAATCGAACCCACACTCCTTGGTCGATGCGGATAAATGCGTTGTAATTCTAGAAAAAATAGAGTAATCCCTTGAAGAATCCCCGGTTGAATTCCTGGAAAAATGTCTGAAGTAATTCTTGCAAGAGCCAATCGAGGGATTCTTAGAAGAATTCTCTAGAGGAATTCATGAAAAAATCCCTGGAACATAAAATATGCCTTTTGGCTCCGCTGTTTATTTTTTACCGGCTTTTTTATAATAAAGACTGCGTAGACGAAAAGCATATTTCATTAAAATGTGCAGTTGATTGTCTACCAGCCCATCCTTGGACAATTTCTAGAGGAAATCATTAAGATTTTTTTAAAGCAATCCTTTGTGATATTCCTGGAGTAGTGTGTGATCCTTTGACCGTGACGCTTGCTCCTGCGGGGGCGGGTGAAGCGATCATGTTATGCGCGTAGTGCAGTGAAAAAGTGTATAGTATTTTGCGGTAAGCTCAGTGTGGCGACGGAAAAAAACAGCCTTACATCCAGGTAAAATCGTTCTTTATTCTTTATTATTATTCACTCACCTATTACCACTTGAAACTAAATACGTGCCAGGGCCGAAAAAATTTAATTTTCGATTCGGGAAGTGTAAAAACATTTCATATATCCATTTGATATCTGGGTGTTTTTATCCGGGGCTTACTGTAAATGAAAATGACCTCAGAATGTGTGTGTATTTACTGCCATTCTTGAAATGGGTCGTTGGAATTTCAGTAGAGCTATCACCTTTCATCTCCCGGGCTAAAATTGTCTGCATATATAAAGATATCGAAGGGTATCAATAAATATATGCATACAATTTTCTTCCATAAAAGCAATGCCGGTCAGTGGGAGGTGGATTGTATACACACACACACACACACACACACACACACACTTGGGCAGCAGGGACAGGAGTCCAGGGGCTTGACGAACCCCCCCTCTGCGAGTCGGGTGGGAGCTTAGGAAGCATTTCTTAAGCGAAAAAACTCCATGCATCCGTATGGATTACCACCTTTTGGCACTTCTCTCGAGAAGTGACCGAGCTCCTCCCAGTTAGCTCAAGCAGAGGATGCCTAGGATGTGGTGGGGGTTCAACAGTGGGCTCTGTTGGATCTCTGCAAAAAGCCACATATCCGCAAGCAACTCCGTACAAGCGGCCTGGCACCGCTTTCAAAGTGCCTTAGCCCAACCATTGGAGTGCCAACCGGCACATCAGGATCGATGCCAGTAACATCCTGATTATGGTATACTGGTGAAGGCGTTCAACAACGGACAAGCTACGGATCACGGATTGGATGGCGTTATTGGGCTGACAGTCGGGCCATTCTGCTCCCTGATTAAGGAAGGGTGACACCGACCTGAAACGGCGAGTGGGCTCATGGTTCGATTGCCTCCGTCCCGTTAAAACCTTGGCAGGCCTCCGGATACGTTCGAAATCTGTCCATCAGTTCTGATGAGTACGTAGGTTCGGATGGAACATTCCCGATCTACGCCGATCTGGCACTGTACCCGGCCCCCATAAGGGTCCGTGTCAACCCTCGCATGGCCTCAATGCTTGCAGGTATAGTTGCTTGTAGGTACAGATAACCATGGGATCGTGAAGGCGACTACGTACGGCAGATGGAGATAGCGGCTCGGAGGGGGGACCCTGAAGAATGGAAGTAAGCGTAATTGAAGTTGAGGATGAAGTGACAAATCCGTTTGTCAAGAGTGGATTGGTGAGGACACCGCCGCCGCAAACCCAGCAGGTGCAAAAGCAGCCCACGAACGAGCAGCAGGCTCAGCAGCAGGGTCAGCAGCAGTATAGCGTGTGGACGAAACCACCACAACCACCGAGGGTAGAGACAGCGAAAAAGTTGGTGGACGAGCTGCACGAGTATGTGGATAAGAGAAGTAACGTGCACAAAGACATCAAGGCGTTGGTGATTAAGCTCCAAGGCGCTCTTGGTTCAGCTGTAAAGGAGTGGAAAAACGTAGTGCAGAGAGCAGAAGCAGGGGAGAAGGAGTTGTTAGCGGTTAAAACTGCCTTAGAGGCATGTCGCGCAGCGGAAATGCGAAGGGCAGAAGCCGACACAGCTACGAGGAAGGTCAACGCGGCGAGAAGTATCCCCCCAGGGGTGCAGTCCACGCCCTTCTTTACACCGAAGAGGCCAAGGGCATCGCCTGGAGATGTCAGACCAGGTGGTCCCAAGAGACACAAGGATGTCCGTGTCACTGGAGCTAAACCACCACCAGAAGCAACCGACGTGGTAAACAGCCACACTGAATGGCAGGTCGTTGGCAAAAAGAATAGAAAGAAGGAGAAAGCGAGCAAGAAAAAACCGCCCGAAAAACGTAAGGTCGTCAGGACGAGGAATAAGAGCGAGGCTCTCATCGTCAAAGCGAGTGACGACTCGTACGCCGAAGTTCTACGCGCTATGCGGATGAACCCGGATCTTAAGGAGCTAGGGGAAGACGTGCAAAAGGTCAGGCGCACTCGTAATGGAGAGATGCTCTTTGAGCTGAAAAGAGATCCCAAGGCAGGCAGCATCTCGTACAAGGAGCTTACCGAGAAAGCTCTCGGAAACAAGGTGGAAGTAAGAGCCTTGTGCCCGGAAGCGACTCTCCTGTGTAAAGATCTGGACGAGATTACCACGGAGGAGGAAGTAAAATTAGCCCTGAAGGAGCAATGCGAGCTAGGAGAGGTCCAGATGACCATCCGTATCAGGAATGGGCCTGATGGCACGAAGGTAGCATCAATTAAGCTGCCAGTAGATGCAGCTAATAAAGCGTTGAGAGTGGAGAAAGTATGTGTGGGCTGGTCTGTGTGCCCGCTGAGCGTTTCCCAGCAACCGGACGTGTGCTTCAAGTGTCTGGGCTTTGGTCACTTCGCACGGAATTGCCAAGGGCCGGATAGGAGCAAACTATGCAGAAGGTGTGGCGAGGAAGGTCACAAGGCAAAGGATTGCTCGAAGCCTCCGAAATGCCTAATTTGCGCTGCTACGGGGGATAACGAACACCCTACAGGCGGTAGCAGATGCCCAGCCTCCAAACGAGCGAGAGCAACGAAGTCCCAGTGGAGGTAGTGCAAATCAACCTCAACCACTGTGATACGGCACAACATCTTCTGCGGCAATCTGTTGCGGAACATAGATGCGATGTTGCGATAATTTCGGAGCCATACCAAATTCCACCCGGAGATGGAAACTGGATATCAGACGGAACCAAAACTGCAGCGATATGGACAGTGGGAAAATACCCCATTCAAGAAGTGGTGCACTGCGCAGATGAAGGATTCGTTATAGCCAAAATCAACGGTGTCTTCATCTGTAGTTGTTATGCACCTCCACGATGGACGATCGAACAGTTCAACCGGATGTTGGACAAACTGACGGAAGAGCTAACCGACCGAAGACCAGTGGTAGTAGCTGGAGACTTCAATGCTTGGGCGGTCGAATGGGGCAGCCGCCTCACGAACCCAAGGGGGAGCAGCCTTCTGGAGGCCCTAGCTAAGTTGAACGTCGATCTCGCCAATGACGGTACCACCACCACCTACCGTAAGGATGGTCGAGAGTCTATCATCGATGTCACTTTCTGCAACCCAGGAATGATACGTGATATGAACTGGAGAGTATGCGAGGATTACACCCACAGCGACCACCAAGCGATTCGGTACCGCTTTGGGCGCTGTTTGCAGATGGAATCGAGTGGAGCCCAGATATACGAGCGGAGGTGGAAAACAGAGATTTTTAACAAGGACGTGTTCGTGGAAGCGATGAGGCGTGAGAATAACTTAGTAAACCTAAGCGCAGAGGAGTTGACTGCAGCCCTATCGCGGGCGTGCGATGCAACTATGCCGAGGATGGGGAAACCTAGAAACTGTCGACGACCAGCCTACTGGTGGAATTCGACGATCGGTGACCTACGCGCACATTGCTTCCAAGCTAGGAGGAGGATGCAGAGGGCTAGCAACAACGTCGAAAGAGAAGAAAGAAGATTGCCCTATAGGGCGGCAAGGGCCGCACTCAACAAGGCAATCAAGCTCAGCAAGAAAGCGTGCCTGGAAGAGCTCTACCGCAATGCCAACGAAAACCCGTGGGGGAATGCCTACAAAGTGGCCATGGCAAAGATGAAAGGTCCAGCAATACCACCCGACAGATGTCCGGAGAAAATGAAGGTTATTATCGAAACTCTTTTTCCGACGCACGAGCCTACGGTCTGGCCACCTACACCGTACGATGAACAGGATGTACACGACGAAGAGACCCGTGTAACGAACGAGGAACTGGTCGTGGTATCGAAAGCCTTACCAGTGAAGAAGGCACCGGGTCCGGACGGGATTCCAAACTTGGCCCTTAAAACGGCAATCCAGGAGAATCCAGACATGTTCAGGACTACACTGCAAAAATGTATGGAGGACGGAAACTTTCCCGACATTTGGAAGCGACAAAAGCTGGTGCTGCTACCAAAGCCAGGTAAGCCGCCCGGCGATCCTTCTGCATATAGGCCGATATGCTTGTTGGATACTGTCGGAAAACTGTTGGAGAGAGTGATTCTTAACAGGCTTACGAAGTATACGGAGAACGAGAACGGTCTATCGAACATGCAGTATGGATTCCGGAAAGGTAGATCTACGATAGATGCCATCCGAATGGTAGTGGAAACCATGGAGACGGCACAGAAGCAGCAGAGGAGAGGGAACCGATATTGTGCGGTTGTCACTCTTGACGTTAAAAACGCTTTCAACAGCGCCAGCTGGGTAGCAATTGCCGACTCGTTGCACAGGTTGAGGGTGCCTAAGTATCTATGTCAGATTCTGAAAAGCTATTTTCAGAACCGGACACTGATATATGAAACAGATGCCGGGATCAGAAATCTGTTGGTTACGGCGGGCGTTCCACAGGGATCCATCTTGGGTCCCACCCTTTGGAATGTCATGTACGATGAAGTGCTGAAGCTGAACCTGCCCAGAGGAGTCAAGATTGTCGGTTTTGCGGACGATGTAGTGCTTGTAGTGATCGGCGAATCACGGGAAGAGGTGGAGGTACTGGCAACGGAGGCGATAGATGCCGTGGAAAATTGGATGCGAGAGAAGAAGCTAGCGTTGGCCCATCAAAAGACTGAATTGGTTATGATCAGTAACCGGAAGGCAGTACAAAATGTGAGCATCATGGTCGGTGAGTGCATCATAAACTCGAAGCGAGAAGTGAAACACCTGGGCGTGATGTTGGACGACCGTTTGAATTTCAACAGTCACGTCGACTACGTCTGCAATAAGGCGACAAAGGTGATATCGGCCTTATCCCGAATTATGCCTAACAATTCTGCGATTACCAGTAGTAAGAGGAGGCTACTGGCGAGCGTGTCAACGTCGATCATCCGGTATGCAGCTCCAGCGTGGTCGGCGGCACTGAAGACAGGACGAAATCGTGCCCAGTTGAACCGTACGTTTAGGCTGATGGCAATGCGTGTAGCGAGTGCGTATCGAACGATATCATCGCACGCCGTGCACGTAATAGCCGGAATGATTCCTATCTGCCTTCTACTGGAGGAGGATAGCGAGTGCTACAGGGATCGAGCCACAGGGAGAGGCCGGAACAGAGCGAGAGCCAACACGCTTAGTAAATGGCAGCAGCAATGGAACAACGCAGAGAAGGGCAGGTGGACTTACCGACTGATTCCAAACGTGTCGATATGGACCACTAGAGCGCACGGCGAGATTAATTTTCAGCTGACGCAATTCCTGTCTGGTCATGGCTGCTTTAAGCAGTACTTGCACAGGTTCGGCCACGCAAGGTCACCGTTGTGCCCTGAATGCCGAGACATAGAAGAAACACCAGAGCACGTAGTCTTTACTTGCCCACGGTTTGCACAGCAGCGAAGCGAAATGACTGCCATCGTCGGAGACGACGTGAACGTGGAAAATATCGTCCTAAAGATGTGTAGTAATGAAGATAAGTGGAACGCGGTGAACCGATCTGTTGTTCAGATTATGTCAACACTACAGCGGACATGGCGAGAGGAGCAGCGTCAGATGACGTAGGCAGCCCTGCCGAACGAAGAAGGGCGCCGGACTGTTTTCGACACTCTAAAAGAGCGGACGAAGGGAAAGTGATACTGCTCGGTTCCGGGAGATATTCCTTTGCCGGGGAACTCTCCGCCGGAGTAGGCTAGATCCACCGCCGGGGACTAGCTGAGTAGACGCGACGTAGCACCGGTCCCGGGTCGTAGGAGCACCAGTGAACCGGAAGTTAGCCTCCACCGGAATCGCTGGACTGACTCCGGCACCCTACCGGTCGGCCCGTAAAAAATTGAAGAGCAGCAGTAGCAGCAGCAGAAGAAGAATCGGTATCGGAAGAACTTCCATCGCCGGGGAATTCTTCGTCGGTGTAGGCTAGGTTCACCGCCGGGGACTAGTTGAGTAGACGTGTCATAGCGACGGTTGAGGGTCGTCGGGGCACCAGTGAACCGGAAGCTAGGCTCCACCGGAATCGCTGGACTGACTTCGGCACCCCTCCGGTCGGCTCGTATCGTAGAAGTAGAAGAATCGGTGTCGGGAGAAATTCCACCGCCGGGGAACTCTCCGTCGGTGTAGATTAGGTCCACCGTCGGGGACTGGTCGAGTAGAATACGTCGGAACGCTGGTATTGAATAGTCGGGGCGCCTACGAACCGGAAGTTATGCTCAACCGGAATCGTTGGACCGACCTCGGCATCTTACCAGCTGAACTATGGAAAGGAGATGGTCGCCGTAACCGTACGAGTGCGGGCTTTGTATGAGCTCAGAGTGGTGCACAAACTGGAGCCGAAGGGCTCAGAATGTTGCATGTAGGTACTAACAAATTGACGGGTCGCCAAAGGGCGAGAATAGGTATTAACAAATTACTAACGAGTGGAGCCGAAGGGCTCAGCATGAGGCACGTCGTTGAACAGTTTTAAAACTGCTAACAGGAGTCGAAGGGCTCAGGAGCCAAAGGGCTCAGGAGCCAAAGGGCTCAGGAGCCGAAGGGCTCAGGAGCCGAAGGGCTCAGCATGTAGAATAACAAATTGAAGTGGTGCGCTCAGCACGTTGTCCTCCCCTTCGAAGTAATACCGGAAGGTAGTTCCGGAGGGTGATGGTGATGGTACTAAACCTAGGAGAGTGTTTTTAGTGGGGAAGGCACTAAGTGGATCCCACACCGCGCCAAAAATTACACTGGCATGAGCATGAACATATACAGGCCAGTCTATGAAGATTTTTTAAACTCCTAGTTGCATGAAAAAAAAAAAAAACACACACAACACACACACACACACACACACACACACACACACACACACGGGTTGCAAAATGGTGAGTCGACAACCAGGAAGGAGCGTCCAACATAGCTCTGGTCCTCACAAGCCCCTACCTCACGCTTCCACGGGTCTAACGATGACAAAGACCGCCAGCTAAGGGTTGCGTACTTAGCTGGTAGTGCAACCTGGGCACTGTTGTCCTTCTGACATCAGCTAGAGTGAGGAGGTGCCAGGTGGGAGCTTGGGATTTTTACCCTTTCCAAGCGAAACTCATACATACAGCCGTATGGAATACCACCTTTGGTACTTCCTTCGGGAGGTGGCCGAGCGTCTGGTCCATCTGACCAGGGGCTCAAGCATGGTCTACCTAGGATGTGGCGGGGGTTCATCAGTGGGCTCTGGTGAATCTCTACAAAAAACCACAGATCTGCAAGTAGCCCTGAACAAGCGACCTGGTACCGCTTTCAAAGTATCTTAGCCCTCTGGAGTGCCAACCGGCACATCAGGATGGATGCCAGTAAAATCCTGATTATGGTATACTGGTCACGGCGCAGAACAACGGACAGGACACGGATTACGGATTACACACCACATTACGACACAGAGCTGACAGTCGTGTTATTCTATTCCCCGAGTAAGGATGGGTGATACCAACTTGAAACGGCGAGTAGGCTAATGGTGCGATTGCCCCCGTCCCGGTAAAACCTTGGGCAGGCCTCTGGATACGTTCGGATCCCGTCCATCTTAAGTGATGAGTACTAGGCTCGGATGACTAAACCCCGATCTACGCCGATCCGGCTCTGAACACGATTCTCATAAGGGATCGTGTCAACCCTTGCATGGCCTCCCTGCTTGCAAAGATAACCATGGGATCATGAAAGGCGACAACGTACGGCGGGAAATGATAGCGGCCCAGAGGGGGGACCCTGAAGAATGGAAGAGAGTATAATTGAGATCGAAGAAGGCGCGGCGAACCCTTTCGCTAAAGGTGGCTTAGTACGGTCACCACCATTCGCAGCTAGGGCAACAGCAGCGCAATCAGGAGGAGCAGCAGGTACAGTACAGCGACAGCTTCAACAGCAGCAGCAGCAGCAGCCTCGAGAGCAGCAGCAACAGCTTCAGCAGCAGCAAACAGGCTCAGGTCAGTGCATGGTCGAAGGTGCCAAAGCTACGAGAGTTGTAGCAGCCAAGAAACTGGTGGACGAATTGCACGAGTTCGTCGATAAAGAAGTAATGTGCACAAAGACATCAAGACTTTTGGTGTTGAAGATCCAAGGAACCCTTGGACTAGCTGTCAAGGAATGGGCGGCCGTTGCACAGAAAGTGGAATCGACTGAGAAGGAGTTGTCGGCGGCCAAGACTGCCTTAGAAATAAGGCAAGTGCCGATTCAACAAACGGCGATGCCAATTACTTTTTGCGAGGGAAACCAACGCAAAGAGGGACAAATCCCAGAGGACGGAGAGCGTTGCCCTTCACACCGAAGAGGCCAAGAGCATCACCAGGAGATGCAAGACCGGGTGGTTCCAAGAAACACAAGGACAACCCCGCGTCAACGAGTCAGGCCCAGCGAACGCAGCAACCACCAAGGAAGGCAAACGATACCCATGGAAAAATCGTCAAGGCAAAAATCGGAAGACCGAAAACCAAGAGCAGGTCCGAAAAACAAAGCCTCTTCAAGGGCCGGAAGAGAGGTGAGGCGCTTATAGTCAAGGCAAGCGATGACTCGTACGAGAAGGTTCTCCGTGCAATGCGGACAAACCCGGAGCTCGAACAGCTGGGTGCAGACGTTGCGGAAAGTCAGGCGCACCCCCGCACCGGAGATTATGTCCTGGAGCTAAAACGAGACCCGATGGCCAGCAGCTCTTCCTACAAAGAGCTCGCCGAGAAAGCCATGGGTAATACGGTAGAAGTTAGAGCCGTGTGTCCGGAGGCAGTCCTTGAATGCAAGAACTTGGACGCAATCTCTACGGACGACGATGTAAGGGTTGCCATGAAAGAGCAGTGCAAGCTAGGAGAAGT
>NW_018735413.1:0-28658 GCF_002204515.2 Aedes aegypti
TTGTGATTCGGCAAATGTCCATCATAATGCAATCGTTTTCGTGTTCTTCAACATATAAAATTACATTTTTTTGTTCAACACGTTTTCAACTACACGTTTTTGTGTCGTTCCATTACTTGCATCATATATCATTTAGTCATATCGTAAATTACGTTCACAGTAATTTTCATTGTTTCTAGGATTTAGCTGATCGGCTATTAGTGCATCGACCCTAACATATAGAACCATTCCCATTTTGTTCTAGGACTCTGCCTCACCAACGATATCGACACGCTGCTTTATCACATGAACAATGCTCGCTACCTTCGGGAGGTGGACTTCGCCCGGGTGGACTTTTACGAGCGTACGCTCCTCTACCGGACGATCCGCAGCAAGGGAGGTTCCGTCGTCCAAGGAGCAACGACCATTCGCTATCGGAGATTCATTCGCCCCTTTACGCGGTTCAAAATCAGTTCCAGGGTGAGTGATGGCGAAAACAAAGACGCCCCCGACTTTGAGGGTTTTAATTAATTGGTGTAACGACTTATGTTTGGTTTCCCCCTCCCACCGTTTCCGCAGATTGTTTATTGGGATAATCAATCAATTTTTATGGAGCATCGATTCATCGGAGCAGGCGACGGGTTCATCCATTGCATAGCGCTTTGTCGCCAGCGGGTCATCGAATGCTCTGCGGAGGATGTCATGGCGACACTGCTAAAAGGCAATGCTACCGCGACCAGTTCGACGGAGTGCTTGGATCGGTTGGAAAATGGCGGTGGGGCAATCATAGTAGGCAACGGGGGCAGTGAGTACGTTAGTAGCAGCAAGTTGAAACCGGACATGCCGCCGGAAGTTGCCAAATGGTTGGAGTGGAACGAAATTTCTAGCGCCAACCTGCGGAATGAATGCTGAGTTTTTGGGCCGGAGTGGCTATTGTTAGATGGTGACATTTTCCTAAAAGGTAATTTGAAGATTTATCTGACGATAAAGTATCTAGTAATCACAACTGTTTCCGTTCTTCTTTAGGAATTGTGGATGTTTATGTCTTGACGCTTTCCTTAGGAAAGCAACGCTTATAGAACAAGGTGGATTCTAAAACCTTTCTCATTGTTAACTTCTGTTGGAATAAATCCTTCAAATTTTAACTCTACATCGGTCGACAGTATCTTGATTTTATATCATCCGAAAATAATTGAATAGATTAGAGTAAGGTGGGGCAAAAGTTCGACCTTAGTGGTATAATCAAAGTTTCCAGGAAAACAATAGCAGTTAAAACAAAACAAACACCATACAGTGAACCTTCAACATATTGGCTATAATTTTGCTGAACAAACTTATGTCAAAATAGTTACCCATTTTTAGATATAACAGTTTCAATATTGATTGTCTTATTCGAACTTTTGCCCCACCGGTGGGGCAAGAGTTCGAATCTAGTGTGGGGCAAAAGTTCGCAGTGTAAAACACAAAATATCGATCCTTTTATGACAGGCATACTTTAAACCAGCCGTAAACTTAAGTTTGCCGAAAAATACACACTAAATTTTCATCAAAAAATTGCCCAAAACCGGGTTAATTGTAATATACTCAAAAATTGCAGTTTTTCGCAAAACTAAGTGGAAATGTAAAATTTTGGTGACAATTTTCACACGATCAGACAAATTTAACTAAATTTGAATAAAATATAGGATTTTGGGCAATTTGCAAATTTTTCCGTGATTCTATACATGGGTCGAATTTTTGCCCCGCTGATTCGAACTTTTGCCCCAACTATGGGCCAAAAATTGTTTTCAAGCATCTATGCAAAAACTAATACACTTCAAAGCAACCTTATGGTAGGCCTAGAAACGCCCTTACATAAAATATTGAAAAAGATTTTATCTTAAATTGGTTCCATGCAACGAAAGTTTGATAAAAAATTACAATATTCACGTCGAAAAACAACAAATAGCCATAACTTTTCCAAATCTCAATCGATTTCTATGATACTTGGAGTAAAAGTCTCTTACTTGAATAGCATTCGATCCACAATGACATTTATAAGATTTGTTTGAATTGAGCTAGAAATCTTAAAAAGAAACTCTTACCCCACTCTAACTTTTGCCCCACTTTACTCTAAAAATAAATGAAAGCCGAATTTAGTACTTTACCATTCAATTCCACTAGAGTTTGTATCGTTTAACAGATACGCGTATTTCGACCTCAATTATAAGGCAGTCTTCAGTGTAGTGTACTCGAGTTGACTTGAAGAAATCCATCGTAGTATAACATATACTTAAACTAGGTATAAAGTCATAATCCCCTTCCATCTTTGGTGAAAAAAACGTAATTGTCTCACACAATAATGTCTAAATTTCTGTATTAGCTGTTTAATTTGATTGTCTCCTAGACATACCAAATGAAAATTTCAAAATTTCAATTCAAATTCTAAAAATAAAACCCGGTCAAGAAATCGCCACCTTTCCCTATGGTAATGAGGCTTACTTTGCTAAGACATAAATATTCAAATTAAAACAAATTTATGTTATTTTATTCCCACCACCATTTATTAAAAATATTCAGAGGATTCTCGATTGACCATCTAGTGACGCTTCACTGGCTTGGGGGCCTTCTTTTCCGGGAAAATCGTGTAGAACGGACAGTTGTCTATATTCAAATGCTTCTTGATCGCGGGACATCCCGCCAAATTGTCCTTGAATATTGAAGCTGGGCAGTTCTGAAAATGAAAAATAGTTACTGATTTGTTCGTTAAAAAGGATTTGTAATCTCACCTTATAAACCGACACGTGGACGCACTCCATGATGAATCCGGCAGCCGGCGAACAGATGCGCTCCTTGGGGAACTTCTGCTGCAAAGCTTTCATGTCTCGGCTGAACTCCTCCTTGCGGTTGTCGGCGTCATCCAGGCACTGCTTGACGGCCTTCTGGACGATTTCGGCCCACACCGATTTACCGTTCAGCTTCTCCAGGAAGGTCTCCATCGCTTTAGCATCGTTCACGTTCTGACGGCGATCAAAGATTCTTGTGCTGTTCATCACGCACTCGGACATGCACTGGATGGAACGTTCAAAAGGTTAGGGCAATGATCGTCTTCTATATAAATTAAGAAACTTACATCCGGTTTGATCTCATCCTGAGCATTCTGTGGAGGAGGGAAAGAATGGACGCATTCCTTGACGGTGCCCTCGTCGAGAAGTTTGGGAGTTTTACAGCACTCGAACGGATCGACATTGAAGTTTTTGTTTAAACAGCTGGCGGGGACATTGTCTGGGGCAGCAGGATCGGCCAGAGTGGCGTGGGATATGGCGAGCAGGACTAGGACGGACGTGACGGTTGCCTTCATGGTGGATTATGTGAGGTTCGTTTGTGTGGAGGATTGCTACGAACTGATTGATGGTGAAATTCTGATGGTAGGCACACTATATATAGAGGTGAGTTAAAGTGGAGTAATTTAAAATGCATTAGAATAAAAATTGATTTCGATTAAAATAAGGCGGAAACGCCAAAGGACGACGACATTATTATTTGTGGGTAACCTTCAAAAACTTGCAGACGACTTCAAAGGCATTGTTCACAAATTTCACGTAAAACGATAGTTTTTGACTGGGCTAACCATTTGCGTTTTACATGGTTATGCAATTCTTTTACATCATTCAAGCAAAACTCCAAAGATTCTTGCAGATACTGCTCAAATACAAGAAACCTGCAAGATATTTCTTTAGAGGGTCCTACGGAAATTTAAAAAAGAGAAAGCATTTATGGAGTAATTTCTACCCTTCATGAAAATTACTTTTGTCAATTATGAGTGTTTTCAATATAATTTTACAGATCTTCCTTTGGAGCTTTGGAGATCCATCCCAAATTTCCCTCAAGGATGCATCTAGCAGCTTTTTAGAGGGATTCTCGTAGAGATATCTCCGAATAATTTCGCTGGGATTCTATCAGGAGTTCCTCATTCGGAATTTACAGTTATTTTCGCCATGAAAGCACTCAAGGATTTTTTTTCTTATGTAATATCATCAAGATAAGTCCAAAAATTCCCGGGGTGGTAAGTATTTCCTTCAAACATTTTTAAAGATCCTTTTATTTTCACGATTTTTTTAAAGAGATATTTCCATCAATTTCTTCGTTCAATAGCTGTTCCTGAGATTTTCCTGTAAATCTCTTTAGGAATTCTTACCAGAGTAGGATTTTCAAATAAATTTGTCCAAACATTGCTCTAGGAGTTCCTCGAACGATTCCTTAAGTAATTTCTACAGGAAAGTATTCCAAGCATTACTCGAGATATTCCTTCAGAAATTTGTAGGAGTTTCTGTAGGGAATCCGTTAGGCGTACCTCTTGGAATTCCATCAGAAGTTTTTTTTTCACCTGGAACACCTCCTGGGATTACATCATATTACTACGGATTACTACGGATTATATTAGGAGTTGTTCTGTGGATTACTTCGAGAGTTCTTTAAGAGATTTCATTAGGAGCTCTTCAAGGGATTCCATTACGAGTTCATTTAGAGAATTCACCTGGAATGTCTCTAGGGATTCTATCAAGTATTTTGCCAGGGATTCCATCAGGTGTTTCCATAGGAATTGAATTAGGAATCCCTCCAGGGATTCCATTCGAAAATTCTTTCATTGATTACATCAGAAGTTCTACTAGGGAGTTCATCAGGAGTTACTCTAGGCGTTCCATCAGGATTTCCTTCAGGGATTCCACCTGAAATTCTAACAGGAGTCCTTTGAGAAGTTCATCCAGGGAATCCATCAGGAGCTCCAGCAAAGATTGCCCCAGTTATTATTCTAGAGATTGTATCAGGGTTCCTTCAGACATTCTAATTATGAGTTCCTCCAGGTATTACATCAGAAGATCCATCTTCTAGAGAGATTACAGCAGGAGTTCTTCTAGCGATTTTTATCAGGAGCTCTTCCAGGGATTACCATTTGGAGTTCCTTCATAATTCTATCAAGAGATTCCTTAGGGATTCTATCAGTAGTTCCTCCATCTTTTACATTCAGAAATTCTTCCATGGATTCGGTTATGAACACTTCTAACATTTCATAAGGGAATCCTCCTGAGATTCCATCAAAAGTACCTTCTTGGATTCCATCAGAAGTTCTGTCCGGGAGTCTATTAGGAATCCAGATTTTCTGGGTTCTAACAGGTTATTTACCACGGATTCCTCCCGAATTTATTAAAGGATTCTTCCAAACTTTTTTCAAGGGATGCCTCCCAAAATTCCCTTAACGAATTAATCCCAAAATTCCGCAAGGGATTGCTCCCAAAATATCTCGCGGGGCTCCCAAATATATCGGGGGTTATCAAGAATTCCTCCAGGAATTAAAAAAAAATACAATAATATCATCAGTAATGAGGGAACTCACCAGTATTTTCTCCAGTGACTTTATCAGGAATTCCTCGTGGGATAAAAAAAGGAATTCCTTCTGGATTCCACCCAGAATTCCTTCAGGAATTTCACCAGAAATTCAATCAAAAAATTCCGCTAGAAGGTTCCTCCAAGAATCCCCTATATAAATCCTCCAGAGATTCCTGCAAAGATTCCACCAGCCTTCATCCAGAATTCAACTAGGTAATTCTCCATGATTTTTATCAAGAAAACCTCCTGGATTTACCTGAAATTCTCATGGGGATTCCACTAAAAATTCTTTCAAACACTTCATCATTACTTTTCCGAATTATTTTACCAGGAATTCAAAAATTCCTCCGGAGTTTCTTCCAAAACCTTCTGGAAAAATTCCTCAGGGATTGACACAATTTCCTATGAAGATTTCACGAGTTAGTCCTTCATAGAGTTCACCAATATTTTCTCTAATTATTTCAGCATAATTTTTCTAGAAAGGAGTTTTTCAAGAAATATCACTAGGGTTAACACTGGAAATATCACTAGAGGTTCGCCAGAATTTTCACCCAGGAATACCTTAAAAAGTTTTTCCAGGATATCCCTTCTTAGAATTTATTCAGGATGATCAGAAAGATTGTTTTTTTTTTTTTTCAGAAAACCCCCAATACTTCGGCGAAAGAATCTTCCAGCGATTCTGCGAAAAAATTGAAGTAAAATTTCTTTCCTTTCTCTACTCTAGGTATTTCATCAGGAAGCATTTTATAAAGTTCCAGAAGATTATTCCTCCAGGGATTCTTCCTGAGTAAATGGAAGATTGAACAAATCGTTTCCCTGAATGCCTTCAGGTTCCATCCCTGAAGTAATATTTAGAAGATTTTTATGGAAAAATTGTAGAAAAAATTCATGGAGTAATTTCTAGAAAAATTTTGGAGGAATAACCGAAGAAATCACTGGAAAACTTCCCAGAGAATTCTCTGGAGTAATTCCTAAGTATATCTCTGGAAAAACTTTTGACCCAATCTCTGAATGAGTTTCTTAAGGATTCGCTAAGATTATTCTAGGTGAATTCTTTAGAGAAATTCCAGCAAGACATACTCAATAAATAATAAAGACAAAACGTCGAATGCCAAAACGTCGAATCCCAAACGTCGATAGGGACAAAACGTCGAAAGCGATGCATTTTCAACATCATTTGCCAGACTTATTTTTTTACATAGAAATCGATTAAATACGGTATTCATAACGTTTGGCACATTATGAATCATTTTTTTTTTTCGGAAGAGTATCATTCTTCCATGGAAATTCGTTACTTTAAATATCTTTCGACGTTTTGCCCTTTCGACGTTTTGTCCCTGCGACATTTTGTCCTTTCGACGTTTTGAGATTCGTCGTTTGTCTTTCGACGTTTTGTCACCCAACCGTCTCTTGCAGTATTTTTTGTGGAATCCCTGAAGACTTCCGGGTGGAATCCTTTGGAGGAATATCAGTGAAATCCCTGCAGGAATTCCTTGATGAATATTTGGAGAAATTCTAGGGTAGAATCTCTGTAAGAATTCCTGGAGTAAATCCCTGCAGGTATTTTGGTAGGAATTTATGTAAGAGTTTCTAGAGAAAATCATGTAGGAATCCCTAAATGCGAATTTATGCAATAGGTCGAAAAACAAAAGGTCGAAAGGACAGAAGGTCGAAGGACCAACGGGCCGAAGAACAAAAAATAGGGGGCGAAGGGTCGAAAATCTGTTTTTAAAGAAGGAAAAATTTCCCACCAAGCAAATCACTTTCGTCCTTTGGGCCTTTCGATCTTTTGTCTTTCGACCTTTTGTACTTTCGAAGTTTTGTCTTTCGACCTTTTGTTCATTAATCCGTAAAGCAATCTTTGGGAGCAATGTTTGGATCAATCGCTGAAGGATTTTCTGGAGGAATCTGTGAAGGAATTCCTAAAGAAATTACTAGAAGTATTCACTGGAAAATTTGTGATTCCTGGGAGGCATTTCTCGTAGAAATTCATGGTGGAATTTTTATGGAATCTCAGGCGGTAAATTTTTTGGGAGGGATTCTTTAGAAATTTCTGAAGGCATTCCTGGTGGAATCGCAGGAAAAGAATCCTGAAAGAATCAGTTAAGGAATTCCTGAAGTTTCGCTTGAGAATATCTTAAATAAATCTCTGGAGGATTTTTCCGTGGAATTCTTGAAGGAAGCATAGTCGTTTAATTCGCAGCCATTTTTTTTTTGCTCGGAACATAAACCACTGCGACCAATAGTTGATCTATTGTAGTTTATCCCGTGTCCTTTATATAGTGCATGTCGTGTTAACTTTGTCACTATCGAGAAATGATATACACTTTCCGTTCACAAGTTTGGGTTTATGCCTTAAAAAACATACAAAATTATTCAGTCCATATCTCTGGGATTACATGTTCAATTGAAACTCTTCGAAACATTCGAAAGGCAAAGAGCTATTCTTACTCTCGTATGTAGTTTTCTTAACACATTTTTTAAATTTTGTATACTAAAATTGTGACATTTAAGAAAAAAACACTGAAAAAACATAGCTATTTTCCTCAGCATTGGATAGACCCAGCCCTGTCGTCCTGTTTAGTCACGCTTAGTCGACGATAAGAAGCTTTTCTCGATTTTTTCTCAACGCCGTTTGGGACATCAGTTGAAAATAAAAGCTGTATTATCGACTTTAATTAATTTAACTTTTGTTGGATGTTGATTCAGGTGGCAACTCAACGCTCTGTGTAACATCAATCGAAATTGTCAAGATTTGTCAACGACGCTGGAGTCTCAAATAGAGCAGTTGCATTCAAACGCCCTGTACAATATTATTTAATAATTACAAGCTATATAAACCGCCCTGGAGTAGTTTGACCTTTATTCTATGTGGATCAGGTGCATCTTAACAGTCTGAAGACCATCAATTCCTAGTAGAATCAACGCCCTGAAGTATTTTTGACTTTGTCCTATGTAAACCGGGTGCATCTCAACGCTCTATTGAACATTCATTTGAAAAATCCAAGCTTTGTTAGGGCATAGGGTAATTTGGCATTTTTCGTGTGGAACAGATGCATCTTAACGCCCTGTATGACAATCAATCGATCAAGCTGTATCAACGCCCTGGAATAGTTTGACATTCATTCCACACAGATCTTTGCGAGATCGGGAAAATCATTATTCCCTGTAGAAAATCAATCGAAATTTCTGATCTGTATCAACGTCCTGTAGTTATTTGACCTTATTATGTATTTTGACGCCTATCTTGACGCTCTGTAGGACGTCAATCGAAATTTTTCAAAATTGTAATCAACGCCCCTAAGAGTAGTTTGACTATATTCCACACATATCTTTGCGAGATCTGGAGCATCTTTACGCCTTGTAGAATATCCATTAAAGTTTCCGAGCTGTATAAACGTCCAGGTGTTTATTGACTTTGCCCTAGTAGATCAGGTGTGTTGATGCCTGGAGTAACTTTCATATACCGTGCACCCCCACTAATTTGAACGGTACCTCATGCAAACCATCGGGGTTCATTTTTAATTTGAACATCTAGTCACCCTAGAAACGTGTTTCTGGTTACCTCTTTCACTGTTTTGTTTTGATTCTGCGTTCCGTTCCACAACGTTCCATCTCACTTCACTCCGTTCCATGAGCTAAATGACGTTTGAACCATTTTTTAATCTGAACGATGTGCAAATTAGCGGGTACAGATGAAAAGTGTTCAGATTAAATGTGGTCAAACCAACGGGGGTACCCGGTAGATCTTTGCGAGATCTGGAAACATTTCTAGGCCCTGTACGAAAATAATTAAATTTCATGCGTCCTGGAGTAATTTGACCTTATTCCATGCAGATCAGTTGCATCTCGACGCTCGGTAGGAAATCAATTGAAAATTCCGCCCTGGAACAATTTGGCTTTATTGTTTATGGCTTTATTATTTATGATGGCTGTCTTGGCCAAATAAGTTGTTGAACATCAATTTCAGCAACTTTTCCAAGCAGCCTAGAGAGCCGTGTAGTTATCGGAGCGGTTGACTCAACTGGCTAAGAATAATACTACGGATCGCCTGATCCGGTGGTACAAATCCACCAGTCAGGGTAACCCCAATCCAAGGTGTCATGCGACCCGTGCTGATGGATGAATGGGTTGAGGGGTTTAAAAGATGCTCATCGCGAACGGAGCCTGGTGTGTACCAGGGCGAACTCCCCAGTATGTAGCTCTTACTGCATTACGGCGGGGCAATGATGCAGCGGACCGTTATTCCCCAGCGACTCGTGGGAACAAATATGAGTACAAATCAAAACAACAACAATCTTGAAGGTGTCGACTGCCTCTCTCAGTCGGAGCCAATGGTAGTGGAGGACGTGCAGAGCAATACTGAGCTAACCGAAGAGCAGTTACTCGCAAGTTCGCAGGAGGATATGCTTACCGACGCAACCGAAGTAAGCAACAAAAATTCAACAAACCATCCGGACACCCAACTGGACATGGACGACGATAATAACGATGGTATAAATGTTATCATCAACATCCCAGAATCTCAACCATCAGGATCTGAATCCAAAACGGATCCTTCATGTCATCCGAACAACGCGAATGACCACAGACGACAAAAATAAACCTCACGAGAGGACAAAGGAAGAAGTTTAAAGCACTGATGCAGAGCGGCGTGAGTCGATCTGAAGCCCTCATTCAACTCGGGAAGGGTAAAGATGAGCTAGCTTCCTCTAAACGTGGCAGGACGGACCTAGACAACTCGGCTACCAGTGAGGACGTCCCCAAGCAGAAACGAACCAAGAAACGCCTGGATCCCAGAGATCGAGCTGAGCAATCCAACCACGATGGCCCAATGGCTCAGCAGTCAAGTGACGGTCACCAAAATAGCGTAGAAAACCAAACGGCTGGTCATAGCTACAGTGACATGACCAATCGTAGGAAGGTCGGAGTTGTTCCGAAACACTTTCCCACATCCCATCTTTCCACGACTCAGCTTGATGCTCTTCAGGAGGCCCTGCTGCTAAAAGTGGAGAAACAGCGTAATGAGCCGATGAAACCCAAAATTCTGCAACCTGCTCTACAAGTCTGGATACATGGTCCTTGTCTGCAAGGATCTCGAGACTGCAGACTGGGTAAAAGAAAATAACTCCTTCACTCATCCCTTGGGAAGGTGCCGAGTTGGAAGCAATGGACGAGGAGAAAATTCAGCGTCCAGAACCAATTCGTGCGTTCTTTCCCCAAAGTGCGAAATACTGTGATGAGCGCATAAAAACGCTCATCGAGAGTCAAAACAAGATCACAACCTCTAGTTGGCGTATTCTCCAAAGAAGCACACCAAACGATATCCATGTCGAGTGGATATTTACGGTTGATAGGCCGTCTATGGCGAACCTAACAAAATCCAACTTTATCCTCAACTATCGCTTTGGCGAAATACAGCTGAGAAAATAAAGGGCAAAACCACTCAGTCGAACGAAAATTCAACTAATAGGGTGCCCCAAGAGAAATCTAAGGCAGCTCTAGCAAAAACCCACAATCAACCCCATTAAAAAGGCCAGTCTGCCTGTCTCTAAAGATTCAAGCTCCAACCAAACTCCTAGCTCTAGCGGTGGCAGATTGGTGCCATCTAAGAGCAGTGGATCTGGTAAAAGATTGAATTCGACTACAGAGACAAAAAAGGCTGGCCTAGGGAAGAAGATTGACAAACACGAACACCCGAAACATCATCCAAAACAAATACAAGATGATCCGCAGCATCCAAAGAAGAACGACCTCCGTCCTGGAAACTGCGGCACACCTAAAAATGACTAAGATCATTCAAGTGAATCTCCATCATGCTCGAAGCGCAACGGATGTGCTTTGCCGGAGATTCACAAAAGAACTGTTCACTGTGGCTCTTATCCAGGAGCCATGGGTCAACCAATCTCGAATACAGGGTATTCATGTAAACTCATGCAAGTTGGTATATGATGACAGCCAGCTCTCTCCAAGAGCAGCTATTCTAATACGCAATGACACTAAATGCTTTTCCAATTACAGAATTCATTAAACGCGACATCGTAGCAGTCAGGGTGGAGGTTCCTACCGCTAGAGGAAGGCTGATATCGTCATGGTCTCGGCGTATTTTCCAGGCGACGCGGAAGATGTTCCTCCTCCAGAGATTGCTGCGCTAACCTCTTACTGTGAAACAAAAAACATTCCCCTTGTCATCGGATGTGACGCGAATGCGCATCACACTGTATGGGGAAGTACAAATATAAATCCTCGAGGTGAGTACCTTATTACAGTTTCTATCCTCAAACAACATAGACATATGTAACACAGGTGACAAGCCTACATATGAAAACGCCATACGACAGGAAGTGCTGGATCTGACTTTATGTAGTCAGTCCATCTCCCACAAAATAACTAAACTGGCATGTTTCTGATGAAATATCTATGTCAGACCACAAACACATAGTCTTTGAATGGGAAGGGGGTCTAACTATTGCAAAAATCGTTTAAAGATCCTAAGAAGACTGATTGGGAAACCTATTCAGCCACTCTCCGATCCGAAGACTACATCATAAATCCTAATATCAAAACAGTTCTAGAGTTAGAAATGGCTTCTGACTCTATACAAACTAAATTCTTAATGCATATCAAGAAAGCTGTCCGACTAAAACTGTTAAGTCGAGCAGAGATGTTCCGTGGTGGAACAACCATCTTGAAAAGCTTAGGAAAACGGCACGGAGGGAGTTCAACCGTGCCAAACGCTCTACTGATTGAGCCTATAACGAAAGGCTCTGACAGACTACAACAAGGAAATAAGGCTAGCTAAGCGGAAATCATGGGTCCTCATGTGTGAAAGCATTGAGAAGACTCCCGTAGCTGCCAGACTTCATAAAACTCTATCGAAAAGACCACTCCAATGGTCTGGGAACTCTCCGAAAGACTGACGGTTTCGCTCACTGTGGATCCCACAGAAACACTGAGTGAAATGCTGAGGACTCACTTCCCTGATTCAATCCCTGAAGCGATCGTGAACGCTAATGGCAACAGACATGGCGTTCTCTGGTCAACAAGAGCTCCTGTCATGGGACTCAAGTACCAAAAGAGACGCATTGAAGGTTGCCAAAAGAAGCCTTTACGCGAGCAAGGGTGGAAAGGGCAGTGAGATCCTTTGAGCCATTTAAATCTGCTGGCATGGATGGAATTTTCCCAGCGCTTATCCAGAAAGAGGAGCAAACGCTTATTCCTCCCATGATAGAGATTTTTAAGGCCAGTTTAGTCTTAGGACATATTCCAGATGGCTGGCGTCAAGTTCGAGTTGTCTTTATCCCGAAGCCGGGAAAAAAAGACAAAACCAATCCCAAAGCATACAGACCGATTAGTCTGTCGTCAGTGATGCTTAAAATAATGGAAAAGGTCTTAGGAGAGTTCATAAATTCAAATTTATGGAAGCAATGCCTCTTTCCAAATACCAATTCGCTTACCAAAGTGGAAAATCTACGATCTCAGCACTACACATGCTAGTCAACAAGATCGAGAAAACATTTCATGCAAAGGAAATCGCCATCGTGGCATTTCTTGACATTGAGGGTGCATTCGATAACGCTTCCTATTTGTCTATAGTGTCAGCAATGCATAGGAGAAAATTTGACCCATGCATTGCTACCTGGGTACATGCTATGCTAGCAAATCGCCGAATCTCATCCGAGTTGAGCGGATCGTGCGCCACTGTCATGGCCACAAAGGGGTGTCCTCAAGGAGGGGTACTTTCACCTTTGCTATGGTCTCTAGTGGTGGATGATCTACTTAATAGCCTGGAAAAAAGAGGATTCGAGGTTGTTGGCTACGCTGATGATGTTGTCATCATTGTACGCGGCAAATTTGAAAGCGTTGTCCCTTGCAAGAATGCAATCAAGCTCTCGATTACACGCTCTCCTGTGTCTGAAAGAGAAACTGGGATAAATCCTTCAAAACTACGATTGTTCCTTCACAAAGCGCAGAAAGGTACAGCTGCAACCTCTTTCCTTAATCAACACAATTGGTTTACTCAAATGAAGTCAAATACCTTGGCATTTACGCTTGATGCTAAACTCAAATTGGAACACACATCTCAAAACATGGTAAATAAAGGTCTCAATTCTCTGTGGGTCTGCTCAAAGACCTGTGGAAAAAAGTGGGGCCTAAAACCTAATATGATCATGTGGATATATAAAACCATCGTTCGGCCTAGAATAGCCTACGCCTTCCCTTGTTTGGTGGCCAAAACAAGCGAGGTTACGGCTAGAGCAAGCTGAAACAAATCCAACGCGCCGCGTGCGTCGCCATTACTGGTGCAGTTCGCACACCCCTTCATTCGCCCTAGATGCAATGCTTAATCTGCCCCGGCTAGATCAAATTCATAAAGCTGGATGCTGAGAAAAGCGCTCTGAGGCTAAAACGATCAATAAACCTTCTGCCAGGTGATTTAACCGGTCACCTAAGCATACTAAACGAATTTTCTATAAATCCAATTGTAGAAAAATGCAGTGACTGGATGGAAATGGTTGTGAATTATGACATATCATATACGGTGTTCATTCCTTCTCGCCAAGAGTGGCAAGAAGGTGGACCGAGTATTCCTCCAGGCTCAATCAAATTCTACACTGATGGATCGAGAATGAACAATCGTTCTGGATCTGGAGTGCACGGACCAAGAACCAAAATCTCTGTCCCTCTCGGACAGTGGCCTACAGTTTTTCAGGCTGAAGTGTATGCTATCATTGAATGTGTGCAGCTCAGCATAAAGAGGAATTACAGAAATGCCACAATCTGTATTTTCTCCGACAGCCAAGCAGCTCTTCATGCTCTGAAAGCTTACACTTTTAACTCAAAATTAGTGTGGGAATGTGCTCTTGCTCTAAAAACCCTGCCATCCGCAATCGAGTTAAACTATATTGGATCCCCGGGCATATGGGTCTAGAGGGTAATGATATTGCCGATGAGCTAGCCAGGAATGGATCGGCCAATACATTCATTGGTCCTGAGCCATTCTTTGGCATATCAAACTGCTCACTAAATATTGAACTGAACAGCTGGTTGTCCAGGCAAATTATATCCAATTGGAAAACAGTTTCCAATGCGAATCAATCTAAAAGATTCGTCACAATTAATTCGAAACAAACACAAAAACTCATTGGTCTCAACAAAAGGGACCTCAGCACCTACACCGGTCTTATAACTGGACACTGCCCCAGCAGATACCATTTACAAAAGATCGGAGCCATCCAAAACGCAAATTGCCGTTGAAACGTGCGAAACCTCACAACACCTTCTCTGCTCCTGCAGTGCACATATACAACGAAGATCCAAAATATTTGGCAAGCCCTTTTTGGAGCCGGCCGATATTTGGAACGCATCTCCCAGGGAAGTGGTCGGCTTTATCAGGCTGATCGTACCAGATTGGGGGATTCACAATGCTGCAACTTAGGACTTCTGCCCATCAATGGCAGATGGCTAAAAGTTCAGTCACCGCGCAAAGTATTCCGGTGGCGTTCCCGCCACTGAGGGTCTTTGTAAAAGTAAAAGGGTATATCACAATAGTTCTAAAAAAATGGACGCAGTGATCTCACACCCGACAGAAGGAGTATAGTATATATATACACAGATATTTGCGAGATCTAGAGTATCTGAATGCTATGTCGAAAATCAATCGAAACTACCGTGCTGTATCAACGCCCTGGAGTAATTTGAGCTTATTGTATCTTATCAGATACAACTTAACGCCCTGTAGGACATTAATTGTAAACTCCAAGCTAGATCAACGCCTAATTATTTGACCTTTTGATGTAGATCAGGTGCATGTGACCGCTATTTAGGACTTATTTGATAATTCCAAGCTGTATCAATGCCCTGGAGTAGGAGTCTACAAAGATCTAAGCGAGATCTGAAGCATTACGCCCTATAGAAAATCAATCGAAGTTTCCTTGCTGTATCAACGCCCTAGGGTTATTTGATTTTATCCTATGTAGGTCAGGCGCACCTGATAGCCCTGTTGAACATCAATCGAGATTGTTAAGCTGTATCAACGCTCTGGAGTAATTTGTCCTTATCTTTTGTCGATTAGGTGCATCTGTAGGCGTTAACTGTAGGACATCAATTAGTTATTCCACATTATTCCAAATAGATCAGGTATATTTCAATAACCCATATACCGTTTTGATTCATATTACGGACACTTAAGGCCGCAGTGAAATGTTACTCATCAAAAAACATGTACAATAAATCAGTTTGTATGATTCCTTTGCGTTATCGAGCCTTGAAAACCTTTGGCTTTCGAATGGTGGGAGAAGATTTTGATTCCGCAAAATGAATTTTAAATAAATGGAAATGTATGGACTTCCCATGATTCTTATTCCGGACGCTACCTTACTTTTGCCTTGATTTCCGGACACTTTGATTCGAATTCCGGACAGCTCATGAAAGTCATAAATAGAAAAGTCAAATAATCGATTGAAATCGCCAAACCACTAAACAGACGTCTAAGGCAGTTGGGCATTGAAAATTTTTATCGATATTTATGAAAAATGCTTATTAAAACTAGCTTCGTAAGTGCGAACTTTTGAACAGCAAAAATAGAAATATTTCGTTTGAAATGTTTCCCTTACAAAGAAGAGTGTCCGGAATAAAAAGCTGTCCGTAATATGAATCAAAACGGTAACATCCATCAAAATTGTTAAGCTATATCAATGCCCTGGAGTAATTTGGCTTTACTCCACATGTATGTTTGCAAGATCTGGAGGATCTTAAAATGATTGATTTTCAATCGAAGTTTCCGTGCTGCTTCAACACACTGAAGTTATTTCACTTTTATGTACATCAGCTGCCCTGGTTAACTTCAGTTGCAAATACTAAGCAATATCTCGGCCTTGGACAAATTTGACTTTATTCTATGTAGATCAAATGCACCTTAACGCCCTGAATCAATCAAAAATTCCAAGCTGTATCATCGCCCTGGAGTTTTTTGACCTTATTTCAAGTAGATTAGGATAATCCTTTCGCCCTGAAGAATATCAAATGTAAAATACAATTTTAAACTCATAAGAGTAATCTGGCATTATCTTATGTAGATCATGTGCATCTTAACATGTTGTATCAATTAAAAATTGCAAGCTGTATCGAGGCCCCAGAGTAATGTGACCTAATCCTACATAGATCAGCTGCATATTAACGCCCTTCATGACATCAATCAGAGGCCTTCCTTAGCCGAGTAGTTAGAGTCTGCGGCTACAAAGCAAAGCCATGCTGAAGGTGTCTGGGTTCGAATCCCGGTCGGTCCCGGATTTTTTCGTAATGGAAATTTCCTTGACTTCCCTGGGCATAGAGTATTGTCATTTAGTATGATGGTTCTCATCATGTTGAAATAGAAAAGAAATTGAATTGAAACAAGTACTCTCTATTTCGAGAATCTGTGTGAATTTTGATCATTGATCACCTGGTTTTGCAAACATTCCGATGTTTTTACGGGGCTCGATACTATCCATTTATATTTTTTTTAAATTTTTAAGTTTTTCTTCGTTTCACATTTTAATTGGTCGGCGTTAAGTCAGAGGGGACCAAGTACAAAACTTGGGAAAATTTCACTTTGATCAGATTTGATAAATGGTGTTAACATTCCAAACACACCCAAGCCGTTCCCATAGGGGACGTTAGCCACAAGGAAGGACGTTTCAAGTAATACTGTTTCATATGGTATGCCCTCTTCAACATCTAATCCAATTTCTCTCGCCGTTCCCTTACGGTACCTATCCATCTAGTATTCATTGCTTTCTTCTCCATGCTCCCCTAACTTCGAGCAAAATAGACCGATATGCCGATAAACAAATTCAAGGTAATTCTATGGTGTAGTGGGGAATGTCATAAAATCCGCTTATTGGACCAGCATATTTTGGCCGGTACTCAAGATTTTAACTTGGTCCACTCGGACTGAACGCATATTTGAATGTTTCTGGTCTTCAATGCTCTGACCCTGAAAAACCTTAATTTTCAAGCTGTCGTAATGTCTCTGGTTTCTGGAATGACGATATGGATTATTGAAGAATCAACGATACTGGTGTCGAAGGGTCTTGATAATCTGTTTATCTTAGAGATGCGCACCCAGTTTGACAGAGCAAGCATTAAATGGTTGTTATTTTCCTAGAAGTTGTTCAGTCAGAGTGAACCAAGTACACATCATCGATCAAAAAATCGTTTATCAGAGCTTTGGATTGTGATTTTTCATGATTATCACTTCACGATATATAGTTTAAAAGTAACACAAAGATGTGTAGAAATATTGAACCAAAATTTTACCGAGTTAAAAAATTACAAAGCGTTAGACTTTAAGCCCATTTTTCTCAAATATGAAAAATGTCACTTAGTACATTCTGACTTAACGTCGACCAATTGGAATGAGCATAGAACACAAACTAAGCACGTGCAAATGCATATTAGGACTCATGTGTTTGGAATACATATTAATTTAAGACAATTATCTCATGAGACTCCCTCATTAACGCCTAGGAGTACAACTAGCGTTGGGCGAATTTGATCAGAACATCGATGTTACTGAATCGATTCAAATTCCATATGTCGAATCGATTCGCCGATTTAATCGAATCATTTGAATCGATTCGATTTTAAAATTCACATGAAAATTTACAAAAAAAGGTCTTAAAATAAGACCAAACGTAATTGCATTTGGTAATTAAATTTCTTGAATTAAAAACGTTTGAAATTAAAAAATATACATAAACATCTCAAGGCTGATTCAAAATAAGGTTTATGGTTCTTCAACTCATTAAAAATTCGGATTAACTTCGTCTTTTTGAATCGAAACAAAAAATCGAATGAAGAAAATCGATTCATTCCATTTTGAGTCATCCCAACATCTATTCAAAAAATCGATTAATCGGAACGAAAAAATCGATGTTCGTAAAATCGATTCAAAATCGCCCATCGCTAAGTACAACCACCCTCTGGGCTATAGCAACGCCCTTCTCAAAAGGGGACGACTAAGGAGCTCAAATTTGACGACGACAAGACCAAAATTTTAAAACAGGGAGTCATTAGAATCGTAATCTTATATTCTTTGAAGGGCGCTCACGAAATTTTGCAGAAAAATCTGAAAACGATTCAAAATCAATGGAACAGTGATTCAATTCATCGTGCAAAAGTTTGGGTCTCATGAACTTACTTAAAACACAAAAAGTCTATGAAATCTCAAACCAATCATGTACGCGCCATTATTCGCGTTTGAAAAAGCTATGAATTATTAAAATTGGTTGAAAAATCGCAGAGATATTGACAAAAATGATTTGCGTGCGGCTCAGGTGATCCCGAAGTATTGCACGATTTGCTTCATACTGAGGGTGAACCCAAACTTTGCACGATGAATTGAATCACTGTTCCATTTTTTTAATCGTTTTCAGATTTTCTGCAAAAATTTCGTGAGCGCCCTTCAAAGAATATAAGATTACGATTCTAATGACACCATGTTTTAAAATTTTGGTCAACCCAATGCGAGGAAATTAGCTATGTTTTTTCCGAATCTATGACAAATGGTCGAAAGACTACAGATCGAATGGACAAAAGGTCGAAGAAACAAAAAAGAAGGGTGTCTGTTAGTCCCAAGCAGTCATCTGGTTGGTTCCTTGTGTAAGTGTAGCTGATCTGGCGATACTGGAGTAGCAACCACGGGCGGTCAATCAAGCTCAAGCTCAAGCTCTGTAATAATCATGATCCGCTAAACATAATGAGAGTATAAACAGTCTACTGCTACAGGTCTGATTATATCGGGGGGATAAAAGTGCACGATAGAAACCATCTGAACTGGATCAAAACCTGGGGGATATTATTGCTCTCACATGTCGGGGATTGTTTATCATGCCAGTAATGTAAAAACTGACGAAACATTGCCGATCATGGACCGATACAGAAGCGACGTTTTTCTTAGATATCCTTTGGAAAGCTGTTTCATAATAATCATGGTTATTTTTTTGTTTTGAGTATGGTTCCATAAGTCGCTATGGAGTGGTAAAGGAACATCCACTGATGGAAGTTTGGGTATATATATATATATATTTTCGATGAATCATCTTTTTCAGATTGTTTACAGAATATGTTTCAAGTATACCATCATGGTCAACTTTTTTCTATGAAAATATTTCAATTACGCATAGCAATTTTTAGTCAAATTGTAATCCTATTAACTTTCCAAATTACCTGTCTACAATTTAATGCGAAACACATTGTTCGATAATTCTCCAACCCGAGTGAAATAATAAAACGATTACGCATCACGGTTCACCTTCCAGTTAGTTTTCACCATTGAATTGAATCATGTTTGAACGACCTGTGTTCGGTGGGATTGTGTGCTTTGTGGCTTTGAATGTCGCTTTGACGATAGCAACCGATGTAACCACTGCAGCACCAAGCGTTACGGTTGTGAGTCCTTCAGCCGCTTCTCCTCCGAAGAATGGATTATGCTCCAAACCACCCAGTGGTGTTAGCTTGATTAATTGTTGCAATTTACCGACACCCTTTCCCGAGGATCTTCTCAGCACGTGTCAGAAAGCACAAACCACTTGGCTGAAGGATAAAACGAGTGCTACCGTAAGTGATGTTAAAGCTTTGAGCTGTTTAGTGAATGAAAATCGAATTTAGTAGAGTAAGGTGGGGCAAAAGTTCGACCTTAGCGGAATAATTAATATTTCCAACAAAAAAGGTTGGTAAGAAATAAATTCCACACAGTGAACCTTCAACATATTGGCTACAATTTTTCACAACAAATTTGTGGCAAAATATTTACCCACTTTTAGGTACAACAAATTTAAAATTGATTGTCGAAAACGAATTTTTGTCCCACCGGTGGTTCGAATCTAGTGTGGAGCAAAAGTTCGCCGGATGGAATACAAAATATAGATGTTTTTATCACAGAATACTTTAAACCAGCCATAAATTGAGGTTTGCAGAAAAAAATACATCAAATTTTCATCCTAAAGTTGTCTCAAATATGGTAACATAACCAAAAATCACAATTATCCACAAAACTAAGAACTAACATGAAATTTTGAAGATTTTTTTTTTCTCACGTTCAGACATATTTTACTAAATTAAGTTTGAGCTTTTGCCCCACTTTACTATACTATAATATTCACACTCTAGTGGAATTAAATGATATAGTTCTAAATTAGGATTTCATTCATTAACTGTAAGTAATTTCGTCATAAGTTTCGAACTTTTTTTTATGTTTTTCGAATTTCACCTCATCCAGTGTGGATCGCGATGTCTTCTGGGCCGGGTGATGAACATTTCCGAGGCAATTCAGCGATTTATGCTCAATGCATCGGACACGTGGCTTGATCAAATGCAGCAACTGCCAACGTACTTCAATGTGCTAACGAAATGCGTGCCAACCGAAGCGTGGGATAAATTCACGACAAAGTTACTCGGAGAGGGGGCTGCCTTTACTGAAGCCATCTGTGAGCTGGATCTGCTAGGGGCGGCCGAATGTTTTAGTAAGGAAATATTTCTGGTGAGTGCTGGAGGATGATTGGATGGATGAATCTTCTAATTGTATCGTTGGTTTTCAGAACTGTCCTGGTTTCGTGAAAAATACGCAATGCCAGAGCGTGAAGGACTTCTTGACTACGCCCTGTCGTTATAGCGATTTACACGTTTAGAGTAAGATGATTACACCAGGGGATATGAATCAAATACCAAATGTGTAGTGTAGAATACCACCAGTAAGAATAAATTGGATCATTTGATTCGCTTTATAGTGAAATATTCAATTACTTTCCCAGGCACAGATATGAGTCATTGAATGCAATGCAGTTTTATTGAATTATTACTAGTATTAATATTATTTCGAACGTTGCATTTATTCTCTTTATTCAAACGATTATATCACGAGCGATATTTGGCATTAAAGTTATCAATCACGCAAATATAAGAGCCAATCGATTTCCACAAGTCTGTTTCTGAAAAATGAATTTGCTGTACGGAGCTGTGGAAAGGCAAATTGACAGTTATAAATGTACATATACAGGTTGGACTCGATTATCCGGATACTCGATTATCGGAAATTTTAGACTCGATTATCCGGAGTATGTATTTTGATATTGATGAAATATGGGGTAATTTTTTAATTGTCACAAAAAAATTACATTTACAAACATAAACCTTAATTTAAATGGCTCATTTGGCGACAATTAGCACCATCACAGAGCCGTACTTCATATAATATAATTTATTGGTATAGAAAAGGGAAATTTATAGCTGCTCTGATTGTTTGATCAAAATAAGAATCATATGGCTGAGGGTCAAATCTTCTGTTCGATGGTTTGAAGAAACTTGTTCACATATTTTAAATACGGTATGTTCCGGGATCCTAGCCGGTCTCGAATCGGCAATTCAATAGGCATACTTTTCCTCGATAAACTGTTAATTATCATGTTTAACATAGCAGTGTGACGTTCGCAGGACCGACTATATGGTCTATGTCTTCGTAGTCTTTTTCGCACGGGCATTTGCTTTCCTGTAAAATATTAATACGATAAATATGGGATTTGCATCCGTAATGGTTGGGAATTATGCGAGACATATTGCGTATGAAATTTCTAGTCACGGGAAGATCGTCGAACCATGGCTTGAATGAAACTGATAGGAAAATAGATATTGGTCTTCACTCCAAGATCTTGGCCAGTCTAAACGTATGTGTTCTTTGATTTGTGTGAAATACTCCGATGCTTGGATTTCTCTCTATTATAACGGTCCATTTAGAGCGCCTTCTTTTGCAAGTACATCAGCTTCTTTATTTCCATAATTGAAACTTGCTGGGACCCACAAGAATACGATTGTATACCCTATCCGAGATAGTTTGTAGATAGGTTCTTTGATTTTCAAAAGATAAAAATTGGGGTGGGTAAAGTCTGTTACATTACCGCGGGGTTGACGTAGAACTACTATGGACACAACTTCGATCAATTCTCGGTCAGACTCTTACAACAGTGCGGTAGCTTTTTGCAGGTGATAGGATGTTTAATGATAGGTGCTGTGATTGTGAGTAGTCAATTATGTTTGGTTTTAAGGGAGATCTGTCATTTTGTTTGGAAGCTTTTTCAGAGTTTCGGATTTCAAAGTAGAATACTTTCAAAAGGATTTGATTTTTTTATGACGATTGAATGACAGTGAAGTTTTAGTATGAGTGTATTGAAAGATTATTAATACAGTGCCTTCCCGATTTTGGCAACACCCGTTTTTGTCTACCCCCGATTTTAGCAACACCCGTTTTTGGCAACATTTTCTTCCCGATTTTGGCAACACATTGAAAAATATTTTCAATTGCTTATCAAGTACTGAAACCCAGTGTTTTGAGTTAAAAAAAATGAAAATTAGTTAAAATGAAAATAGTGGTGACTGTTGTGAGCTTGGAAACGTAATGTGGAGCATACTTATGAGTAGAACTCGCAAGACAGTTATTGTTTAACGTAAAGGCTTATAAAGCAGGCAAGCTGTATAAATTATTGCTACTGTCATGTATTGTTATGTTATTGTTATGTATTCTACCGTTTTTGCAATTATTCCGGATCCCTTGCATCAGTTTTCAAACCATTTTGTGACATTACAAACACTACTCCGTTTTTATTTATACAGATGTGTCAACATCGACTTTACAAGCAAGAGTAGACTATTCTTGTTGTTTATGGTCGGACATTTCTGAATTCTATGCAAAATTTGTGATTCATGAAAATGTCATCGTATGAGACGACATTCATTCCACAGTTTTTTGTGTTTTTCGATATTCATTCTACCGTTCGTGCTGTGTGCAAGAGGTGACGCATGAGTGTAAAGAAATCATTTGACAATTGACCATGGAAGCAAAACAGACGTCGCGAAAATATCGAATGTTAACGGCACTTTTCACCATAGATATTTGTAAACATTTTTTCAAAAAAAAAAAATCATTAATTTTTTTTAACTGTTATCAAAAATAAACGTTAAATTTCACACATTATTCTGCGACTCGATTATCCGGAAGTTTAGACTCGATTATCCGGAATTTGGTTTTTGATATTCATGTTTTTCAGTTTTTATGCATAAATTTGAGATAATTTGGTATTGCAATATACAATATGAATGGTTTTGCAGTTTTGGACGTAGGTAAGAAAAAAGGGGCTTAAAAAGGTTAGTTTTTGTGTATGCCGGTCAAAACAATTTTTTTCTTCTCAAGCCCCCCAACGTTCCTAGAAATGATTTCTGGCTACGCTAGTGCATCATTTAAACAAAACAACGATAAAAGATATTATTTAAGTTCTTTTATCGTTGATTTTCATTTTACTTTTAGTGATTAGATTATCCGGAGAATTCGATTATCCGGAGTGAAAAAAAAAACGATACTCCGGATAATCGAGTCCGACCTGTATTACAATTTTTTCCACTGATTTCGCAAAATCTAAGCTACAATCCCGCAAAAATAAAATCGAAAATTGTATCGAACGTATTTTTATCAGAAGCATAAATTGGTGAAATTCTTGAAAAAAATCATGTGTGCCATGCACATGCAGTTTCTTCAAGAAATCGTTATAAAATCTCACGGTATTCTTGTGAGAAAAGAAACTCAAGAAATTTAAAATTTCAGCTGCATAACTTTAAACAATTTTCACCAACATTTGATTCGAAAATTACTCCTCATGTTGCTTCAACAATTCCAGCACAAAATACTTCTTTAATATTTTTTTTTCAAGAAATTCCTTCCATTTCTCTGATCATGCATTTGCTACTCTCAACAAAGTATTTCCCGAATTTCAGTAAACGACCATAATGTTTGATGCCTTACTTAACATATTTGATCGATATCTTTCACCTACTCTTTTTCTATTCAGTCCTGACCTTACATTAAAATTGTGATAACATTGATTTTAGCATAATAATGGGTAAGAACTTCCACTCTTTTCAATTTAGAATTTTGTTCACTCATAAGACGTGTGGTAACCAAAATTGCACTCTATGTTCAGGAAATCCCACTTGAAAGATATTCGAAATCTGATACTTTCAATATGGTTTTGCTATAAAGTTGCACATTTGCACTCTATAACACTCACAAATGACCACTGAAAGCTACGCTTATACTGTTTACAGCAAGTATGCTTTTCAGATGGTACATATAATCATGATGAGTATAGACAAAATCTGAACTGAAGAAGGCTCCCAGACATTGTTTACATCATTCGTTAAAGTTGCCATGCATTTTCTGATACTTTTAGAGATAAAAACATTGAAAAAAATAAGCATTTCAAAATTCCCGAATTTGGCAACATAAAAATCACGCCTTGTTGCCAAAATCGGTAAGGCACTGTAATTTGTCATGTGTATGTTTTTTTAAGTGTGCTAGTTTTGTATTGTCATTGATCGGATGAAGTTTTCAGAAATTAACCCTTTTTGGACTCATTTTGGTGGTCCTGAAAAGGACCAATTGTAGTTCTGTGGTTTCGGGAAACAGTGTTTGGTGTTCCAGGAATAATCCAGTGATGTGCCAGATGATTGAGTTTGTTTGTTTGGTCGTCGCTTCTTTGTGTTGTTTGCTTGGGTGATCGGTTTCACTTCTGGCTCCAGTTGTAGTTTGCCAAAGTCCTGCTTAGAGTTTTCAATTTTCCCGGGAATCGACTTCCCGGGAAACGGGAAATAAAATTATCATTTCCCGGGAATTCCCGGGATCCCGGGAAATTCTAAAAACGTAAGAGTTATGCTAATTTGATGAAGTTTGTGAAATAATGTCTTATGTTATGTATGTTTTATTTAAACCCATTGCATTTGCACGATTGGTTCTCTCTTTTTATGAGTAGTTTATTTATGTTCCCCCAAAAATATTTACTTCGTTTTTTGCTAGGCTTTTTAACAAAAAAAGTTTATAAAATTAAGCAAAATTATATGTGGAGGTATCGTATGAAGTTCAAATAATATTTACCAACATTTAATAAATCTTTACAAAACTAAAATAAAAAAACAAAGAAGTAGAAACCTTGAAAACTTTATAATTCTACTCAAATCATGAAATAGATCATTCGAAACTTTCTTTATATTGTATTGCCAACTAGTTGTCCCGGTAAACGTTATATTGCCAACCAGTAGGCAGTGAAGTAAGCCATGTAGAAATCACATATAAAATGTCAGTTAAATACATCCCGTTTTCTTCCCTTTTTTTGGTTGGTTTTCACCAATATTTTAACTCACAAACACGTCGTATCTCTTTTAGTGAGGACATTGTTTGGTATGATATGAAAAGTAAATTGTGCGATAGTTTTTAACTGAATAGACATGGTCCATTCTATATTTAAATAGAGTTTCCCGGGAACTACAGGAATCCCGGGAAATACGGGAATCCCGGGAAACAGAAAATCATTTACCGGGAAACGGGAATCCCGGGAAATCTCAATTCCCGGGAAATGTTCCCGGGATTGAAAACTCTAGTCCTGCTGTAGATTAGACGTTTGATAGCACGGGTGCTTCGATCGTGATAATCGATAGAATCGATCTATGGTAAGATATGAACAATATCGACTGCACTCTACACTTATATTTTTAATAAACGTTAAATCAATACAAGAACTACCTAATGTGGTCGCTCCATTGGGCGATTTGCCAACTTTAAATTAAAATGTTAATTCATGAAATCGACAAATTAATATTTTCTTGTCTGGAAACAACAATATTAAAGCCACCGGTGACTACAATAGGAGTATCTTGTTTTACATAAATGAACAATGAATAAATTACGGGTCATGAACATTTTCGTATCTTGCACAGTAGTACCTGGAGAAATGTACACTGTTATTAGCAGTACTTCAATGTCCATAACCATAATCGATGCCGCACAAAAGTCTCCAACCTGATCTGCTACACCAAGCATTGCATCATATTCATCACTAATCTTTTGAATTGTGTGAGAAACAGCTTCGTTGAAGGCCGTATCCTTCAGGTGAATCGCCACACCTTCAGCTCTCACGCCTGGGCGTTTGAATTCCATTGCATGAGCATTTAGGCTCTGTAATTTGATACTCATCAATGTACAGGCAGGACCGCTATGATTCAGTATTTCACGCAGTTCGTCTCCAAGCGTCTGTAATCGATGATTGCCCAAGCGCTGCAGCTCGTTCCTCAAGTCAACCATCTTGGGAGAATTGCTGCTATAGGCGTGATGGAACTTGAAAGAATTGGTAGAGTTTGTCAAAAATAGTCCTTGCAGTGAAGTAACCTGCAACAAACCAACATATACCAATTGCTGATCCTGGTTTTTGTCATAGTCGTACACGACCTCGGGAAAAGTTCCACCTTGAGACATAGGAACAGTAAAAGCACAGGCACTAACCACCGGAAAATGAATGCGTTTGCATTTGATTATGCCTCTCAGTTTGATACTAAAATAATAATTTTCTATACAGAAGTGAAATTGGAATTGCAAAACCAAGATCGTTACGTTGGCATGAAATATTTTAAACTCTTATAACTTTTTTGCTGGCTTAACGAAATTCATAACACAAGGCATACAAGGGTCATGTCGTTTACTTACCGAATCCCACATACCTGCCCAAAAAGTTTAATAACTGTTTTAAAAGAGAACGTTGATTTCAAGCAAATCTATAAGTAGGGGCGCCAGAGAAAAATTGACGTCATTTGCTTTTCACCAAATATCATCAATCTCAATATACCCCACTTCTGCAGTATTCATACCAGGGGGGTATACGCACCCGAGGAGGAAAGAATAACTCGCCAATAACTTATGCATACCATATTTTGGTATCATACCATAATTAGGTATTGTTCAGTTATCAATACCTCATTTTTGTATTATAATGGTATTTGAAAAACATGTTTAAAACAATTAAAAATACTTATTTTTGGTATTCGATAGGTATTGAGGACTGCTGGAGGTATTGAACTATTATTGAAAAAAATCACTTTTATATGAAAATACATCACGTATTATTGAGGTATTACAATACCTGATCTAGTTATCAGCTTGGTATTTGTAGAATATGCAGAAGGTATTATTTGAGGTATTTTACCTCTTATGCAGGGCTCATTCATACCTCATTCAGGTTGTAAGTATTGAAAATTATCTGGTATGGAATACCTCATTTTGGTATTCAGTAGTTATTTTCTTCTGCTCGGGCAACGAGGTGCGCCTACCGTTCATGTTTTGTGGGTGTATTCGTTTGGCTCACAACGCTGCTAGGTATCCGCGCTTTTGAGTGTTGAAATGCATCAGAATTCACTGCCTGGCATGGCCCGCGTTTCTACCTGTGCTGTTTGGGCCAGCTCGCGTGAGAGATGATGCTGTTTGGGACGGCCCGCCCGAGAGATGATTGTTAGGCGAGCTTTGTTTGTAGTTGACAGTCGTACACCCACCCTGATTCATACAACACAAATAGGACACAAATGTAACGCCATCTCTTGACAGAAAAGTGAGTGAGCGATTATTCTTAGCTATTTTCTATTTAGCGTGCATTGAAGAACGAAACGTCAAACACCCAAATCCAAAACAAATAGTTCTTTTAAAGCGCCGACGCGTCGGTGGTGTAGTGGTTAACGTGACTATCTCTCATCTCAGTCGGTCGGGTCGGTCGACGTCGTCGGATTTTTTGAGACAAAATCGCTGATCATGTCTTCCTTCGGAAGGGAAGTAAAGCAGTTCGCCCCGACCCATGAGCTGATGAGTTCGACACTTGGGGTCCCAGGTGTTTGTACGGAGGACTCCCTGGGCGTCCATGTTTAGGCATATTCACAGAAATGGGCAAAAGTAAAACTGCGACTGATGCCGAAGGATGTCGGCTAGTAAGAAAAAAAATAAGAAGAAGAACAAGCATGACAGACAGTTTGTAGTGTGTTAGTATACTTTTCTGCAGCGTAGCGCTAGTGTGATGTCTTCGACGAAACTGAGAAGTGGGGAATATTGAGATTAACAGTATTTGTTTTCACTCTCCGCTTGGATCGCACTTCAGCAGGCACCAGATCGGTTTGCTCTGACCGGGCGTGCTTCTCAGGCCAGACATCGACAGCGAAGGGCCCCCCGTTTATCGTGGTTTGCTCAAATCAAACTGTCGAGCGACCAAGAGAAGATGCCGTCCGAAGCCAAAGCCATCTCCACTGCCGCCGCTAAGAAGAAGAGGAAGCAGTCCACAGAAGAATGAGATGGTTGTGGCCGCCATCGCAGTCCTAAACTGAGACAGTGGCTGGTATGGTATCCGCGAGAAAGGAGGAGAAAAAGAAGGCAGTTCCTCAGCAAACCCCCACCATGTTTCAAAGACCACCGTGATGAAGAA
>NW_018735414.1:0-34827 GCF_002204515.2 Aedes aegypti
GTTCAACCTTTCACCAAGTGCATAATTTGTCGTCATTAAGCCATCTATATTTGCATTGAAATGTTCGAAAGACGTACCAAAGGTGGTGCAACATGTCGAATACTCCAATCAGAAAATGAAAAATGTCGTTTCGATTTACCCCATCTCGTTTTGAGTCAGTTTCAATAAGATAATGTTCAAACATCTTCATCATCGAGAACAGATGGTACTTACTGAATTGGATTCTTGTGTGTTTTTTCCTTCATCCGAAAAGTTTCTTTTGCCCTCAGCGTTGTCCATATCAATCAAATTTATTAATATTGATATCGTTTTCCTCTAACCATTGCGTTCTGACATTTCTGACTCCAAGTTTGAGCTTTACAGAAATGTTCCCGCCTCTTTACCCGACCGCATTCCTAATTTTATTGATATCAGTGATTTCCCACGTTTTTATTCGCAATCGAGCAAAGTTTCCCCCCGACGTCTAGATAAAAGCAAACAAATTTTGCATTAAACCCAGAATACCGCACAGTTTACCCACCAGTCAGTGGCCCCTGAAAGGTGAAATAAAGAAATAGAGACACAATCCTGCCAAGAAGCGAAAACTTTTGAAGAGCAAAGGCAAGCAAAAAAGATCTTGTGGATAGAAAAGAATCACTTTCGCCGCCTTTTTCCCTTCATTCCAATGGGATGGCTTGCTTGGATCCACCTTACCATACTGAATTGCAATCTCAGCAGCCAGACGCTGCGTCACTTTTGCTATCAGGAAGGTTGGATTTTGCTTTTGTAGCCTTATTCATTCGCCTATTGCGATTATGTCACTGTCGTCTACTCGCACCCTACTCTACGAACATGTTTGTATTTACACCCACCACCAAGAACCCTTGAAAAAGAGGAGAATAGATGTAATTGTATGAAATCAAATAAAAAAAATGTCTTTCTTTTCGAGTCCTTTCCATTCTTGGATTGGATTTGGATTGGATTTGGATTGGATTTGGATTGGATTTGGATTGGATTTGGATTGGATTTGGATGGGATTTGGATTGGATTTGGATTGGATTTGGATTGGATTTGGATTGGATTTGGATTGGATTTGGATTGGATTTGGATTGGATTTTGGGATTGGGATTTGGATTGGATTTTTGGATTGGATTTGGATTGGATTTGATTGGATTTGATTGGATTTGGATTGGATTTGGATTGGATTTGGATTGGATTTGGATTGGATTTGTTGATTTTTGGATTTTTTGGATTGATTTGGATTATTTGGATTTTTGGATTGGATTTGGATTGGATTTGGATTGGATTTGGATTGGATTTGGATTGGATTTGGATTGGATTTGTTTTTGATTGGATTTGGATTGGATTTGGATTGGATTTGGATTGGATTTGGATTGGATTTGGATTGGATTTGGATTGGATTTGGATTGGATTTGGATTGGATTTGGATTGGATTTTGGATTGGATTTGGATTGGATTTGGATTGGATTTGATTGGATTTGGATTGGATTTTGGATTGGATTGGATTGGATTTGGATTGGATTTGGATTGGATTTGGATTGGATTTGGATTGGATTTGGATTGGATTTGGATTGGATTTGGATTGGGATTTGGATTGGATTTGGATTGGATTTGGATTGGATTTGGATTGGATTTGGATTGGATTTGGATTGGATTTGGATTGGATTTGGATTGGATTTTGGATTGGGATTTGGATTGGATTTGGATGGGATTTGGATTGGATTTGGATTGGATTTGGATTGGATTTGGATTGGATTTGGATTGGATTTGGATTGGATTTGGATTGGATTTGGATGGATTTGGATTGGATTTGGATTGGATTTGGATTGGATTTGGATTGGATTTGGATTGGGATTTGGATTGGATTTGGATTGGATTTGCGATTTGGATCTTGGATTGGATTTTGGATATTGGATTTGGATTGGATTTGGATTGGATTTGGATTGGATTTGGATTGGATTTGGATTGGATTTGGATTGGATTTGGATTGGATTTGGATTGGATTTGGATTGGATTTGGATTGGATTTGGATTGGATTTGGATTGGATTTGGATTGGATTTGGATTGGATTTTGGATTGGATTTTGGATTGGATTTGGATTGGATTTGGATTGGATTTGGATTGGATTTGGATTGGATTTGGATTGGATTTGGATTGGATTTGGATTGGATTTGGATTGGATTTGGATTGGATTGGATTGGATTTGGATTGGATTTGGATTGGATTTGGATTGGATTTGATGGATTTGGATTGGATTTGGATTGGATTTGGATTGGATTGGATTGGATTTGGATTGGATTTGGATTGGATTTGGATTGGATTGGATTGGATTTGGATTGGATTTGGATTGGATTTGGATTGGATTTGGATTGGATTTGGATTGGATTTGGATTGGATTGGATTGGATTTGGATTGGATTTGGATTGGATTTGGATTGGATTTGGATTGGATTTGGATTGGATTTGGATTGGATTTGGATTGGATTTGGATTGGATTTGGATGGATTTGGATTGGATTTGGATTGGATTTGGATTGGATTTGGATTGGATTTGGATTGGATTTGGATGGATTTGGATTGGATTTGGATTGGATTTGGATTGGATTTGGATTGGATTTGGATTGGTTTGGATTGGATTTGGGATTGGATTTGGATTGGATTTGGATTGGATTTGGATTGGATTTGGATTCGGATTTGGATTGGATTTGGATTGGATTTGGATTGGATTGGATTTGGATTGGATTGGATGGATTTGGATTGGATTTGGATTGGATTTGGATTGGATTGGATTGGATTTGGATTGGATTTGGATTGGATTTGATTGGATTTTGGATTGGATTTGGATTGGATTTGGATTGGATTTGGATTGGATTTGGATTGGATTTGATTGGATTTGGATTGGATTTGGATTGGATTTGCGATTGGATTTGGATTGGGATTTGGATTGGATTGGATTGGTTTGGATTGGATTTGGATTGGATTTGGATTGATTTGGATTGATTCTGGATTTGATTTGGATTGGATTGGATTGGATTTTGGATTGGATTTGATTGGATTTGGATTGGATTTGGATTGGATTTGGATTGATTTGGATTGGATTTGGATTGGATTTGGATTGGATTTGGATTGGATTTGGATTGATTTGGATTGGATTTGGATTGATTTGGATTGGATTTTTGGATTTGGATTTGGATTGGATTTGGATTGGATTTGGATTGGATTTGGATTGGATTTGGATTGGATTTGATTGGATTTGGATTTGGATGGATTGGATTTGGATTGGATTTGGATGGATTTGGATTGGATTTTGGATTGGATGTTGGATTGGATTTGGATTGGATTTGGATTGGATTTGGATTGGATTTGGATTGGATTTGGATTGGATTTGGATTGGATTTGGATTGGATTTGGATTGGATTTGGATTGGATTGGATTTGGATTGGATTTGGATTTTGGATTGGATTTGGATTGGATTTGGATTGGATTTGGATTGGATTTGGATTGATTTGGATTGGATTTTTGGATTGGATTTTGGATTGGATTTGGATTGGATTTGGATTGGATTTGGATTGGATTTGGATTGGATTTGGATTGGATTTGGATTGGATTTGGAATTGGATTTGGATTGGATTTGGATTGGATTTGGATTTGGATTTGGATTGGATTTGGATTGGATTTGGATTGGATTTGGATTGGATTTGGATTGGATTTGGATTGGATTTGGATTGGATTTGGATGGATTTGGATTGGATTTTGGATTGGATTTGGATTGGATTTGGATTGGATTTGGATTGGATTTGGATTGGATTTGGATTGGATTTGGATTGGATTTGGATTGGATTTGGATTGGATTTGGATGGGATTTGGATTGATTTTGGATTGGATTTGGATTGGATTTGGATTGGATTTGGTTTGAAATAGATTTCGATTTATTTGTTTTTAAAATATATTATTATTATGTTGAAAGAGTCTTAACAATTGCATCCAAAACTTTTCTACTATGGACCTATGCACGAGTTCACTAATCTGACGTTTGAGCGGTGCCAAATTCACTCGTTTCCATGGTCACATAAATAACACCGCACCGCTCAAACGTAAATACGTGAACTTGTGCATTGGTCCATTATTAACAGGCCTACTTTGTTGTTCTCGAAATCTAGGTTTTCTGTACGATCTTTAGAAGTTCAATTTCCAACAATAAACAAACTGTAAATCGGATTTGACTTTCCAAATGGAATTCAAAACTCATCCCATTCTCTCCGCGGCAGAATATTGATTTTTCTCCTTCAGAATTCCATTTTCACATTCCGCCATCGGTTTGAACTCAACTACTAGTTGCCACTTCTGCAGCAGTTGCATTCAAAATTCAAAAATTGTCTCTCTCTCAAAATGCTATCGGCATTATTATCCAATTATTTGTGTTTTCGCAGGCACCAGAAATAACATTCCGATCGATCGATTGCCGATTGGGAACAAAGCCCCGTGCCGGGAAAATAATTTTCCCTAGTTATGTTCGAAAGGCCAAATTTGTCTCCCCTTTCCACAACTGGACACCAGCACCCTCTCAACGGCGAAAACATTCTATCACATTTAAATTAACACCCCATACATTTTTGCAGTAGAATTTCAGCAAATTTGTTCCACTGCACATTGAGCATGATTACAAAATATGGAGGATAAATTCATTTTGACTATGAAAATTATGATTGATAACAATAACGTCTTCAGCAAAACTGTTTCATGTAATAAGGTCTAAGTTCAGTAAGTTTAGTAGAAATTTGAAACAAAAACTTTTGGAAAAAATCACTTTTTTTTGTATAACCCTAATTTGAATCAATAAGAACATTTTAGCAAGAGCTATAATAACACTTAGAAATTTGGTGTCTTTGGTCAAGTTGCACAAAATAAACAAGAACAACTTTTTCGTACACTGAGTAGAATATTTCAAAAATGTGTGAGATCACTCAAATTTTGAAATGATCTAGGTCTTGATTATATGTAACCATTTTGCTGAAGACACTTTTGTTCTAAAACATCTTCTTCATAGTCAAAATATGTTTACCTCCTAATTCTGCGATCTGGCCCAATGTGCACTGTTCGCAATGAATCACAAAGGGATTTGAATGAGGGATGATTCCGGCAGTTCATCAACAAATTTGTCATTGATGAAGTTAGGTCATTAAAAAGTGGTCCTCGATGAACCGAATGTCAACCCGATGTCCGGTATTGGTTGAGGCCGGCAGCGAATGGTAGAATTTGGCATGGTGTCCCTTCCGCCTGCAATAACGGGTTGCTGCTGCGATGTTCTCTCTATAGTAGCGACAAGGGTTGTCACACTTGTCGCGACCCCATCTCAGCAACCCATTCCTGGCCTGATGATGTTTCTGCTCGCTTGTCTAGGCTGAGTTCAAACAATCCGTAGGGGAAGTGGGGGAATGATGAACAGCTTAAGGACATTTATAATGTTAAAACGATACTATTTCAAAAATAGTGATGTTAATTAAATTAATTAAAAGATATATGAAAAACCAAATTTTGTACTATACCATTAAATTCCGCAGACATGACAGATACGAATATTGCGATTGTAATCAAAAAGGATATTGTTATTTTTTTCTTTCATAGATATTACCCAGACAACCAAAATGTACGCATAACGAAATCACCTGGAGGCTTTATATGTGCAAAATTTCACTCATAAGATGTCGCGAAAAGGCCTTCTACGTACAAAAGTGGAGGCGATATGCGTGCATATATTATGTGATGAATAATAACATACAATGCGAGTGTATAAATATTCTACCGAACCAACCTGTGATCTTATGCGGCTTAACTTATGATAACAAATGTTGATTTGACAGCTGCTACGAATTGATGCGACTTACTTTGTACGAGTGTACGAGACGAAGCAAAATGTATAAATGAACTCAGAAAAGAAGTGTTTTATGCGACGAAACTCATCAAACTGACGAGTTTGTCCACGGTGTTTTGCGGGTTTGATGTAATTAGTATGAATAAACGAGTTGTAACGTGAACTTTCATGCGACTTCTGGTTGTCTGGGTAATCGCAAGCAGTGGTCATATTTTCTGATTATTTCCAAAAATATATAGCTAGGTGTTCATTTTACCATCCCTTTTCATTTTACCACAACTTCCCCTACCTGTTTGCCATCTGGTCACAGTCGTTGACCGTGGCATGCGGGTGTATTTCGCTTGACATCCATATTTTATTTCACATTGGAATATTTATCATTTGGAAGTGGTTTGTACAAGACTATCAATGCAGCGGAACGACGGCGGACGGGGGCTATAGGCTCTCTTGTAGTTCGGGAATTTGTAGATGCACTATGCACATCATTCTCGTTTGTTGGTGCGTTCATCAGCACACTTGTTGTTTTGTGCGAAATTCACTGCTGCTTTTTTCGGCGCATCGTTTGGTACCGTGGGGGACCGAAAACCACACTCTTATGTAGAAATTTCTAAAGTTTTCTTTATATTGTTCAATTTTTCAAATTTCTTAGCAACCGAGTACTTTAGGGTAGGTGGCGGTTGTTTCGACCTAAGTTGTAATGTGAGCCCATCATGCACTTAAAACTACATAACGAGGATACCATCGATGGTGATGACAATGGGTCAGAGGTGAGAAACATTATTTGAAATATTTCAGAAAATATTTTAAATATTGATATATACACCACCCGCCATAAGTATGGAATCGCGTATTGCAACACTCATACTGAAAATTGCAGCACCTTGAAAAGTTTAGCATCACCTAAAATGAATATTATCTCGTGATTCTGAAAGGCTAGATCAAAACATTTTTGAGGTCATCTTTAACAATACATCTTTCAGCCCCTGCGATTTTTTATTTCAGTTGAAGATACTTTTATCACTGGATTTTAGGTCATGCTAAACTTAAAAGTGCTGCAATAATCTGTATTGCAACGATTCCATACTTATGGAGGGTAGTGTAGTTCTGATGGTGTTAAACAGGCATTGCAATCTCATCTGAGCGTAGAGATCATCTTTGCATGTTGAAAAGATATTATCCCTAATCCAAGAGCACATTGAAATGATTCAATCTTTCCATCTTGATCATAAAATGATTACAATTGACAGTTCATAAACGTACTTTCGTAAAACCAAGTGTATGATGTCCCACATCTGTGGAATTTGTTGTAAAAAAAACACATTTTGCTCGCTTAGTAAGGAGCTGCACCGGTCCTTGAACTTCCGTCAATGATTTTCTCATATTCAAAAAATGGTAGTAGATAGAGATGGTCAGACGAGTTCGGCTGCAGCCAAGATTCTTTTGAACAGCCGACGGTAATCATTGCTATTTCTCAGCTGTTTTTTGGCATATGGTATTGATTTTTCGCCCATTTTTACCAAGCTTTTGCGCTCAATAAAACAATTTACTTGGCTGGAAATTGATTGTAGTGAAACAAACACTTTTATATTTTACACCTATGGATTCATATTGTGCTTCCCCCTAATTGATTGTTAACGTGAAAATCTATATAATTTGTTTGATAATCAGATGATTGTATTAAACATATTAAAGGGCTTGTTTTATTTATGTACTCATGGCTAAAAAAATGTTAAAGGGGCAATATCCGTCATTGGTTCAAGAATTTTCAGAAGCAGCTTAATCATTCAAAATCAAAAAAAATTACACGATAATGTGTTCAGTGTATTCTATTCTCCAAATCCATTAAAAAAAAATACATTTATAACGAATGCAAAGCATGGTAATCTTTATTTGACGTCTTGTTAATCCCACAAATATCATGCAGCAATAATATTTAATAACATTGTGAAATCTAGATTGTGGGAAGGTTTTTCTCATATTCTTCGTTCTTCGTTCAATCCTTTGAGACGAAAATGTTGACGTTAAGGTATTTATGATATATCCTGGTGCAACATGGGAGGAGACCAAAGTGGGCAGGATAAACACGGTAATTTTCACTGAAGTAGAGGGCTGCGTTACCTATAGATAAAGGAAAATAATGTGTTGATCTATTTCAATATGAAAAACTAGCTTACACTTCCATTAAAATCACAAATCATAATAACTCTTGATCCTGTCTTCTATTTGCATGACTGTCACTTTCTGAACATTTGTTCCGTACAGTTTGCTGAGATTAAAATATTCTATTGATGATCAAAAGAGTCAGAGATCTAGGTGAAAAATCGATCTAAGAGCTCAAAGATAATATCTTGTTATTCGATCCATATCCCACTCAGATGATCAAAAGATGAGATGAAATGTAATGCCTGGTGTTAAAAGCTACAAACAAAAAAAAAAGATCTCTGGAAATAGTAGTTAATTTTTACCCATAACCGCCCAGTATCCTAAAAATAGGACAGAAACCGCCCTGAACGCCCAGCGCCCTATTAAAAGGACAGTACTTGAGTGCAAATATCTTGAAAATTGGGAGGTTTAGGAGAAAACTGCCTTGTGCAAAGTTGGCTGACAGAACAGCTGACTTCCACTTAGTACAGGTTTCAATTCAGAACTAACTCACCTGGTGGCGCACTGACTCTTGTCGGATTTTGCATGTAGAAACAACATATAAAACAACATTTCGGAGTGTTAATAATTGTTTCGTTTATATTTCATTTCACCTATGAGATAAAATAAGTGCCTTTGACATGGCTGCGGTCCGCACCGAGCCCCCTGAAGGGACGAATGACCTTCCTTCTCAAACGACAACAACAACAAAAGCACCGGGCCCCGGTTGCCTAGGGTGCCCGAAATAATGGTTAATATTTCTCATGACAGTAGAAATACATGTTTTAACAAACTAGAGGAAATCAAGTTTGGAGGAAAATTGAATTGGTAATAAGTGGGTAATGTGAATTGGATTCTGTAGCATCCAGTAAATCTTATGGAACACAAAATTTTTAACAGAACATCGTGTTTTTGGATTCAAAAATTATTATTCTGTCAATCATCATATATCTGTGGGGAACTGTGGAACCCAGGAACAGCTCTGGAAATTTGTCTATCATGAACCATAATCTAAACTTAGCAGGTCTCTAAGTATTCTCAAATGAATGTTTGTCCCCAAAGATTACAAGGTGAACATTCCATAGGTTTATAGATTCATTATATCAAAGTTTCAGGAATTCTCTCAATGATTCGTCAAGAGCTTTTTTTAGAAATAATTACAAAAACAACCTTCAGACCCCTCCGGAAATTATTATGAAGATTTCTCTAGTGATGCTCTTAGGAATTCGATGTGGAAATCTTTAAATGATTTCTTAAGGTCTGAGGTCACGCTTCTCGCGCGAGAGAGTATTTTGAAATTTTCAGCGATTGGAATAGAATTTCTCGAATCCTACTCAGAATATCGTAATTTCCGACCTAGGAGCTCTTCGAAATCTTTCTTAGAATATTTTGTGAAGATTTCATAGTTCAGGCTTCAACCAAATTTGAATACTAACTTAAAGAGCATAACTTTTTACTGACAATCTTTGGGGACTAACCACCGTTGTTTGATTTTTTAAAATATTTATAGTCAATTTATCAAAAAACCGGCTCGAGTAAGCCTGCGTTTTGTATTTATGTTCATTTTGGTATAATAAAAAGTGGTGTACACCCGATTCTGTTTTTGCACGGATTTTTTTAGCACGGCCGTGCAAACAAAGTTTCCATACATTTTTTTCCGCCAAAACCTATTTTTTGCATGAAACGTCGAGAAATGGTGTTACTTTTTTTGCACGGTTTTTGAAATTTTGAACTGATTTTTTTTTTGCACGGTACGCATCCCCCGTGCAAAAACAGAATCGGGTAGCATGTACATTGGTAGCATTAATTTTGAGAAGTCTCGATTTAAAACCAGGGAAATTTTTAAAATTTTCAGGATATTCTCCGAACTTGAGAGACAACATTCTCTCATTTTCTCCGAGCCTGAAAAAAAACGAGAGCACCAATGATCGCAGTTGGGCTTAAGGTAACCAGCACAAGATCACTTAGTATTCAGCAGCATTTCTGTTGGTATGATCTTGTTATGAACAATGATATAAAGGCACAGCTTACACATTGTATATGTTCAAAGAAATTATAAAATATTACCTTAGTCATATTTTGCATTGTATCAATCTGTTTTATTTTAATTTGATTATGGTAAACATGAATTGAACCAATAGTATTTTGGAAACCCTATGCGGTTAGGAATCACTCTGTCCCTTTGGCTCTCTGTTTACTGTTGCGGTGCGTTTAGCAGTACACGTTATGAAGTGCTCGAATCAAAACTTATCAAAAAGTTATCATGTTGTAATGCGATGATTACCACATTGGTTATTATTTGGAAACATGGATCAGGCGAATATTTCTATTTGTTGAGAACATTGTTGTGAATAGGCAGATCATCCGGAAGAATATTCAAACTAATAAAGCTCTTTTTGAAATTCTTCAATTTTGTATGAAATGTTATGATGTTTCCTACTGAAAAACTACCGTCGATGAGAGTGACAATGGATCCTTCACTGTCGTTATCTGACAAAGTGACGTAGATGCCATTTCAATTTTCCGGATCATTTTACAATAAATCTGCAGAAATAATGAAAATGTTGTAACTTTGTGACATGGGGCTTAAAAATTATTGATCATTGATTGTTCGGGAGGAAAAATACCCACAACTGTTCAATGGTTCATATTCGATAAAGCGTGTTAAATATTGAAGTGACGCTTACGTCACTTTGTCAGATTACAGCTTTCAAGAATCACCCCACAGATTACCCCATAAACTGTTCCATAAATTCTAGTAGGGATTATCCTGCAAAGTATATTAGGAATTCTTCCTCGTTTTAACAAATTCAACCGGGGATTCTTTTTTCCATAAGTTTTGAGTTTATTTATCCATTTCTGGAAATAAACTCTCGATAAATTCTTTAATTTTATAGTTTACTAGTGGCCACGGAAAATTTCGTCTTGCCACCAAGTTCTTCTCCTGATTTTCCGTTTATTCCGGAGACATTCACAAACTTTTTCCTCGCACTATCACGTCGCATCCCTTGTCGAGTGGAACTGTGAAAAACGTCAATCCGTTTATCCGTCCTCAAGCCATTTCGTGTCATACAAACACCACTCCATTTATATTTATATAGATTTAGGGTTTAACACTTCAGTCGTCGCGCTGTTGTATTTTGTACAACACTGGTGAAAAAAGCTCGCTTTTCGCTCACAACAGCAGCGTGCTGGTTCTGAAGGTGACGAACCGCGCGACGACTGGAAGGTTAAGACCACAAAATGCTACAGCAATTATTCATATAATTCCTTCAAACGTTCCACTCGAGACTTTCCAGGGGGTTTTTTTTTCGGAACACTTGTCCAAGACATTCTCAAAAGTCTAGAAGAAACTCGGAGATCTTTGAAAGGCTTCTTTCTTGTAGGAATTCAGTAATATCTTTGTGATTTAGTTTAGAAATTTAGAAATATTTACCTGATTTTTTTAGAAATTCCCTCTATCTATTTCTGGAAAAATCCTTAGTATCTCCTTGAAGACGTTCTTAGATAATTGCTTGATGAATTTTTGAAGGACTTTCTTGGGATTTTTTATAAGGATATAATGAAGAGTTCAGAAGGGAAATTTCTAGTTGCAATATTTAAGACACTCTGAACGAAAACAAGAGGAAATTCAAAACAAGGCGAAGAAATCTCTAGAGAACTCTATGGAAGAATCGCTGGATGAGTTCCGAAAAGAAAACTTCATTGAGAAACGATTCTTTGAAGAAATCTAATGAATGATTTCTGAGGGTATCTTTGGAAAAATTCCTGGATGAATTTTTCAAGGTTTCCTGAACAAAATCTGGGAGGGGTTTTTTGTGAAGTTCCTCAATGAACTTCTGAAGAAATTTTTGAATAATTAAGTGAAGGAAACTTTAAGCGAGCACCTGAATTTTATTTTCAGAAAATTATTAAACACACATAATAATATTTGACGTAACGTCACAATATGTATTTATGTGGGTCACCTTGTTTTTCTGAAACGCCCTCTCTCATCCTGTACGTAACGTTATTTATGCATGACCCCTCACCTGCAGCTTTTTTAACTTCTTGATATTTTAATGGGGCAAATAGCTAGGAAATATATTTGATAAACCTTGAAAATAATCTTATTGAACAACTAGAAACGAACGACTCACTTTTTTGGATCCTCCACCATATACATGTTTTTTTTGTGAAATAAGGTTTAACTTACGGGAATAAAACTATAAATAACAAACATGGAGCTGAAATTATGTTGTGAGGTACCTTGGGCGTTAACGGGTCAAATAAATCATTTAAAAATGTAAAAAAAAACACCTTTTTCACATTTCTCTTTTTGAAGTGCCATTGAACAAAAATTTTAAAGTGTCATGCACGGAAAAGCTAAATACCTACCAATGTGAAGGCTATATACGCACTTGGCACGACACTTTCATACTTTCTGCGATCACAAATACGAAAAAAAGAAAAGTTTTAAACTTGCCCTGAACACGGGACCTTTGAATTCATAATCGAACACCATACCACTGCACCATATACTGGTATATGAGGAAGCAGCGATTATTTGCGACTGCAGTCAGCTCACCATTACACGATATTAAAAGAACCATAGAGTTTGAGAGGAATCGAGTTACAGAACACAAAACCAGTGCAACTGCGATCCAAGGAACCATCGAGTAACCCATGAAAACCAACTTGTACTATGGTTCTCTAACTTATGATATATCGAGTAAAGGAGAGTTGGCTGTATGAATGGATGCTCCATATACAGCAACACTTGGTTTGTTATTTTTCGAGACCCATCGTCAGCATAATCCATCCTCACATCCTTATACGATACGTGGTTTACTGAAAAACTAGGAACATATCAAACAATCATCTTGAACGTATACGTTTTGACCCATTCTCACACCTGACGACGGTACTGAACAATTTGTTAAAACAAAGACGTAAAATGTATTTGTGAAGCAACATTTAATTGTGGTGTGCCATTGCAACTAATTTTAATATGTAAGCATAAAAATGAATAATTAGCTCCATTTTTTTTGCGAATTACCATGTTTGTTCCGGCTCAGGCAAATGATCGGCTTTTGATATTTTTTGAATGGATAACACAGCGGAATACGTTCGGTTTGGTACGCCGTCGTGAGTAGACGTCTATGTTATTTTCTCCGCGAGTTATTTTTGGTAGATGTGTTTCTTCTTCTGTTTTGTGGATGTGATACAGGGTCGTGGAATCGAAGAGTGAAGTGTGAATCTTTAATAAGTTCTCCCAAGTGAACTGTATATTATTCGACTCAATATTCTAATATATTTGAAGTAAAAAGTGTGATTTTCAAGTGGCTTCCTAGTGATTGTTTGGTAGGAACGTTTGCTTCCCCACCGGGTGAATGGAAAAGAAAAAAACGAGAGTCGAACTGAATCCGAAAGTGGTTCAAATGTGTGTGTGAGCGGTAGCACGCAAATGGAGAAGGCATGGCATGTTGTATCAGTGTACAATTTGGAGGAAGGAAATTGAAGAAAGCGTGCGCTTCAAACGTTGGAATGATGGGAAATCTCAATTCGGTGAGTTTGTTCCGGTTTACATAAATTCATTCAGGCAGCCATGGTCGTATTTCATTTCCATACAATCTGAATGAATGACACGGCGCATGTTATCACGTATAGACCTATGCACGGGTTCACTATTTGCACTATTTGACATTTGAACGGTGCCGTGTTGTTTATGTGACCATGGAGGCCAGTGAGTTCCGCACCGCTCGGGCGTCAAATTGGTTAACTCGGTCCATTGACGGATGCACGAGTTCACTAATTTGACGCTTGATCGGTGCCAGATTTATTCGTTTCCATGGTCACGTAAATAACACGGCGCCGCTCAAACGTCAACCAGTGATCTCGTGCATCGGTCCCTTGGTATGTTATGGTGGTGGTGTTGGAAATATTTGTACCTTCGATTGGATTTCTGTTTTGAGAGAGACAAATGAGTGTATAGTTGTGTAGGTGTACGAGTGTGTTTTAGTCGAGAGTAAAATTATGTTGCATGACTTTTGTATCGAGCTGTGTTTAGCTGGGCAGCAGTACACGATAAAACGAGATTTGTTACGATGAGTGTTTGTTGAACTGGTATGTATTGATGTGTCTGTTTTCAAGGGTTTTAGCTGCACTTAGTAGAAATAGATACGGCGGACGGCTGTTCAATTTTGACAACGAGCCATAATCGAAAGTTTTTTACACGATGTATACATTTTATTAATTACTATAAATTTCAGCTCACCATCCAATAGAAAAGAACTGTGTAAAACTTTATTGACACTATATTTTTTGTATATTGTATGTATTTTTGTTGTTTTCCGTGAAATTGTATTACTAAAATTCCCGGTTATTTTGACTGCATGTAATTATGTTATATTATATTATATTTTATTGTATTATATTGTATTATATTGTATTATATTATATTATATTGTATTATATTATATTATATTATATTATATTATATTATATTATATTATATTATATTATATTGTATTATATTATATTATATTATATTATATTGTATTATATTATATTATGTTATATTATATTGTATTATATTATATTATGTTATATTATATTATATTATATTATATTATATTGTATTATATTGTATTATATTATATTATATTATGTTATATTATATTATATTATATTATATTATATTATATTATATTATATTATATTATATTTATATATAATCCATATCAAAATAATTTCAAAAAAGGTTTTGCTTTGATCTCTAATGGATTTATTATATTTCAGTCCATTATATTACATTGTGTTATGTTATATTATTTTTCCTATCCTACATTTTCTAGAGTTCGTGAAGCTCACGACTAGCACCAATTGTTTCGTTTATATTTTTTATGTTTTTCATTTATGTAGCTGCCTGTCCCGGAAAGCATTGTTTCACCTTCAATATTTTTAATTCTGAACATCAAGGGAATTATCCATAATTTTTTTTTTCCTTGAGTTCCTTCTTGTGTACCATACCAAATGTAGGCCGTGTTTTCCATTCAATGTAACATTGAGGTTGTGTATCTTTTTCTTTTAATACAATCCGCAGTGAAGACTTCCTACTGGATGGAAGTTGCCTCGTGACCACTTTGCGAATCAGTCCATTGCTGTGATACTAGCTGCCATGAGCGTGGAACACAAATATATATCAGTATAAGTACTTCTAGCATTGAATTCCATTTTTTGTATATATTTGAGCCGATATAAATACAGCATGCACTTTATTTAGCAAGCCCCCTTTTCAGACACATTTAAAAAGCATTTATAAATTTCAGCACATTTCGAATTGTCTGCAAGGAAATCATCATCAATCATTATAATTAAAATCACATTCTTAGATTAAGTTTGTCGTGCAAACCATTATTTCCAAATTCTTTTTCTGATTATATGCACAGTTCCCTCTGAGCGCTGGAAGTATGCTGCAATTTATGTAACTCTAATATTTTTTTTTTTTCAGGATGTATCTGCAAGACAAAATCATAGCATGAAAATCTAGTGTTATATTTTGTATATAAATAATCTTTCTTTGAGGATTCTAGGTCACATCTCCAAGTTCTTCTGGGTTCTTCTATGACCAACAGTTGTAATGGATTTGACGCGCCCTTCTCATAACTAACCATCCCGTGGAAAACTTGATAGCTATTGCAAATTTTATGATACTTTCTGTTGGATCATACTATTGGAAGGAGATTCTCTATTTCCCGCGGGTTTCGCACAAGTGTCTATACTTACGGGTCCGCCGCAACCCCTTTTGGTCCTTCATACAATGGTATGTTTAATTCAGATTGATAATGATATCTGGCTTTACTGTTAAGTTGAGCCGCATGCATACTACATACATACATACATAATAGGTTGGGAATTGGGAGGGGCAACAGGGCATTATTGAATTTGCAGCTGGACGATGAAGTGAGTTACCAACCGGAGTTTAGGAGAATGCACTATAACATCTTTGTAGATGGGTGCATATCTCCAACAATTGGAATGGATTTGACGCGCCCTTCTCAAACCAAACCATACCCTGTACATATGTACATACATACATACATACTTCAATCTAAGATACATAATGAGACAAAATGATTAATTGTACAAATTGTAATATATATCTCTTCAGGATAGGTGCAACATCGATGAATATGCTAGCCAACGAAAACTTAAACTTCTAGGTATGGACAAAAGACAAAATACAATGGACGAGATGTACTAGCCTAGGGTCAAAATCTTAAAACCTCACAGCTCTATGAAACTTTTGATGTCCGTCAAGGGAGAGTTGACTGTATTGTATTGTACTACATTATATTGTACTGTCATATATTATATTATTTTATATTATATTTTATTATACTGTATATTATATTATATCATCTGGTTTTTTTTTATACTATATTATATTCTGTTGTAATAAATAGTATTATAATATATTATGTTAAATTATATAATAAATATTATATTATATGACCATGTATTGAGAAAGCATCAGGGCATCATTGAAGTTACAACCGGACAATGGAGTGGAGGGCCAATTGGAGTCAGGAGTAGAAATGTTATCGTTCGCGATTTTTTTGAATGATCTTTCTTCAGGACAATGTGGAACATGGACGGAGACCATAAATTCTTTTTTAAAAGTATGCAAAATGCACCTTGCTTAAATTGAGAATTATTTATGATGACCATTCAATCGCAGGACGCTGGTCAGATGGACACCCTGATACTGGATTTTCTACAATGTAATACATTGGTTGATGTTACATTTAATTGTGATTATACCATATTATATTGTGCTATATTATATTGTACTGTGTATATCATATTGTTATACAGTCAACTCTCCTTTATTCGATATCCCCTAAACTTAATGTAATTGGCGAATTAAAAAAGCTTGTTTTCAACTCATAATAAGCAGATACGTTCCTAATTTCAGTATTTATCGATTAAGGGAGATCTGACTGTATTGAATTACATTTTATTATATTATATTATATTACACTTTAATATATTGTATTATAATTTATTACTCTATATTATTCATTATATTATATTATATTGTATCATATCACATCATATTGCTTTATATAAACCATATATTGGGAAGGGAGGGAGCATCAGGGCATCATTGAAGTTACAACTGGACAATGAAGTGGAGTGCCAATCGGAGTCAGGAGGAAAAATGTTAATCGTTCGCGACTAATACTTTTCTCTCCAACAGTTGTAAAAGATTTGACGCGCCCTTCTTCTAACAAACCATCCCGTGGAAAGCTCGACAAGTACTGCAAATTTCAATATTCAATCTGTTGGATCATACTGTTGGAAGGAGATTCTCCTTTTCCCGCGGGTTTCGCGTAAGTGTCTCTGCTTACGGGTCCGCCACCCCCCTTTTGGCCCTTCATACAATGGTATGTTGAATGCAGATCGATAGTGAAATTTGACCTTACTGTTGAGTGGAGCCGCAAGCAGAGCAAGACTCAAGCAAGGATGGTGGCTATCTACATACATACATACATAACACAGCGGAATAATATGTTGAATGAAACACAAAACTCTTAACTCAATTTGCTGTCGCTGAAACTGTTTTATTTTTTTTTTAATTTCATACCTCGTTAGGTATTTGAGATATTGGCTCTTAAAATATCATTATTTATTGATTTCAAACTTTTCATTATCACTATTTATTTTTATCTAATCTGTATACTAGTTTACCAGCTTGTATGCTAAATTGTGTGCTATATTCTAAAAATGTACTTCTTAATGATTTTAAAAGCATCGTATGTGGCCGTATGGGCTACTATGGGCTCCAGAAGAAACTGCGGTCAAGAAAGATTCACCCCCGCACCAAATGCACGATGTACAAAACGTTCATAAGACCGGTAGTCCTCTATGGGCATGAGGCGTGGACTATGCTCGAGGAGGACTTGCAAGCTCTTGGGGTTTTCGAACGCCGAGTGCTAAGGACGATCTTCGGCGGCGTGCAGGAGAACGGCGTGTGGCGGCGAAGGATGAACCACGAGCTCGCTCAACTCTACGGCGAACCCAGTATCGTGAAGGTAGCTAAAGCTGGAAGGATACGCTGGGCAGGGCATGTTGCAAGAATGCCGGACAACAACCCTGTAAAGATGGTGTTCGCCACGAATCCGGTCGGAACAAGAAGGCGTGGGGCGCAGCGAGCTAGGTGGATTGACCAGGTACACCAGGACCTGGAGAGCGTGGGTCACAGTCGAGGATGGAGAGAAGCGGCCATGAACCGAGGGAATTGGCGAAATATTGTTGGCGAGGCTTTATCAAGATAATTGATGTAAAGCCAAATAAGTAAGTAAGTAATGTGGCCGTATAAAGAAACAACGAACTTTCTACGAAGGCTGCAATCATGATGAAAATTTGGATTAAATCGATTAAAAACGGGCACTTCCAATCAAAATATGTCGTATACAAAAGTTTATATACAACCTATATTGCAGGCTCGATCGACTGAATTATGAAAAAAAATCATAGTTTAGTAAAGAAAAACATCTCACATAACACAATTTAGATGGGTGGTGCAAATAAAATGCAATACTTCAAATGTGGTGTCAATAAATGATGGCAGATATTTTGATGTAATATCTTTTGCAAAAAACTATCATAACTTTACCCCAACCATCGTTGCTTTCAATCTATAGGAGAATAGTATTTAATTCGTTGATTCGGTTGCTTCCGTGTGCCTGTAACGATGCCAATTCGATTAGAGGGTTCATCCTGGGACAAAAAGTTTCGCGCATTCAGAAATTTCGGTATTTTCCAAAATATAATGTCCTGGGAACCACGGGACTCTCTGCATGAACGTAAAATTTGGCTAAAACCACTATATTTTATTGCAAACAATGGCATGTTTCTCAGATTCAAGCTTAACACGATTAAATGGAAAAGCACAAGAAAGGAAGGATAACTGGTAATCATTTTCAAGGAAAGACCAAATTACCAGTTATAGAGGTTATTTATTGCCTTTTTTTCAAAATGAGCCGTTGTACTGAGAAATCCAATCTGAAAGTACACCTAAACTTAAGTCAATAATCTTCAATGATCTTAAAACATTTCTTATGTTGTTCAAAGTTTTGATGACTTTCCAAATGCTCAAATCAAATTGTTTTAATATAATGACTTAAATATTCACCATACTTCTATTTATATCATAGCAGGTTTGAAATAAAATCCAGTATACCCGTAATTAGTCAATGTAAGCTTCGATTTATGATTAGTTAATACAACAAAAAAAAATCATATATAAAATGTTGCAACTAAATTTTGGTCTTGTGAAGTTACTTTCTCTCTCTATTTCATTGAGAAAATCATAGTATTGTTGTATTTAACTTCCATTTCAACAAAAATACTAGTTTTCTTGAAAATCTAAAAAAACCGGCGTGCTGGGATTTCCCGGGACAAGGTCACGTAGTGCAGTGAAAAAATATTGCGGATCGCGAAACGCGTTTTGAGTGTGTAATCTTTTGTACGTATCGCTTGTTCTTGCGTTTATCGAATAATATCGCGAATCCGTTAGGCGTGAATGTATTTTGAATCTCATCACCAACCAAAGTTACTCCTAAATCCTTACCTTATCCAACTAACCCAATATCATTTTCATGGCAACTTTGGAGATGCAGAGGTATATTCCGTCTCTATTACCAATGGTCGTCTAACTAACATTCCTTCCCTATCCCGATGACCGAATGAAAGTAGCCGGCACCAATATTGATTTTTAAATTTTGAACTTTATTTGTGCACATTAAGAATGGTAAGCCCCATTCATTAAATCTCTGTGCAACTTCGATTGTTCTGGTCAATTACGTAGGAGTTGCAAACTAAGGATTGAACGCGCTCGTCTAGTCTATGATCATTGATCATGCTCATGCCACCTTATTCAATCTAGAGGACGCACTTTTCATCTCCTACGGTAACCACTGCAATGCATTACGCGGTCGGTCGGTACTGGACGCACAAAATGTGTGACAATGAAAAAAGACGCGCCCGTTCGGCAATTGTTCCATAAATTATTAACTTGAACTTGGGTGGGAGAATGAATTGTGCACTTGCTGGAATTTATGTATGTCACAGCTTGATTGGGTTTGGTTTACTATGCTGGTGATCGATTTCGTTACGCATACTTACTTGTATTTGGGTTCGTATTTTTTTTTTCAAGAACAATAACGAAGTTGCAACTAAACTAATGTGTAGCGTGATTTTTTACAATATCTGAAAAAGTATCAGAAGCAAAAAACATTTTTTTGTTCAGATTTTTTTTTAAATTTACTTAAATTGAGATCAAGAAGTACATTCTTGCGTCACGATCCTCCCATCCTTATCCCTGCAGAAGCGTTGAACTTCTGGTGTAACTATCGTGTTTCTGGAGCACAGTATAAAAGCTCGATCTGATGGCATTCCCTCTCTTCCAGGTGGCACTTTTTGTTCCAGAATATGTGGGTTTGATGATACCCACTCAGACTATTTCGTTCGACGTTTTGTTGCGTACTATGCTGCAGCATCCCAGCTCATGCTGCTTTCTTATCTTCCAAATCCACCTGACACTCTTCGTCGAGCCAATCGTCTCTTGAACTTCGTTTGACATTCTAGACAATGCTTTTGGCTGCGACGTTGATGGATACTTTCACATTCCTTCTGCAATCCTCAAGAGGGGGATGAACGAGCTCGCCCTCATCTGTCAACACTGCCTCCAGATTCTTCGCGTACGCATTGGCGACATCTGGTTATTTTAGTTACTCTAAATAGTATCGAGGCGGGCGTCGATACCGTACAATGTTGTTGCGAAAAGTTTTGGCATCACCAGATAGAGGTTGGAGTCAATGTTAGCGCAACGATAGGTTCTTGACGTTGGTTATGTTGGAGAAATGCTGTCAAGCGATCAATCGATTTGCGCTTATGTATGCTGTGGTGATCTCCAGGTGTTCGGATACGGAAAGCTATGCTTGACATAGGTGCTACGAATTCCCGGTCAGTTCTGTCTTTTTTTTCGTAATGAAATTTTCGAAATCCTGGATATGGGGTATCATTGCGCTTGAAGAAGTTAAGAATAGAATGGAACTTATGTTTCTTCAATTCTTCATGGTTGAAATTATTGATAACAATAACTTCCCGTGTGTCTATGAACTGTTGGAATGATCGAATGAATAATGTGACATTTTCAAAACTTCCATTCAACATTTAAAAATACTTATAAATGAAATCTTAAATCCTAATGAATTAGAATAATAATCATTTTCTTCCTTAAACTGTATCAATATCGCATTTTATTCGAAGATAGTCAATAACAATCAACATTAAACGATTCAAGTCAAACGCCCATTCCTTCCTTCACCTGCAACTGATTGCCACTGTCGTCACGCCATCCATCGCCTTCATCTCATCTTATCGCGTCATTGATCCCGTCTGCCCCGAAACGAGCGAAAAAACATCTTCCAATCACTGCATCAATAAATCGTCTCATTCACTTTTCCCCCCAAAATTTTACTCCCATTCCGTTTCCCGTATATCTCCTCAACGACAGCCGGCAGGATCCATTTCACTCTTTTTCCGCTCGATCGGATCCCACACCGGTCTCATTATTCTTTCATCTTTCCGAATGGGAAACCTCTCCCGCGCTAGAGACAAAATGAAAACGTCTTCAACGTCTCGTTCTTTTCAATCCATCCCGGAGGGGGGAGGGGTGGTTGACGTTCGTCTGAAAATCCCAGAATATCCTGATGGGCACCGTGAACTGTGAGGGGGTGGAGCATCGTCATCATCAGGTTCATCACCGTCATCATCCGGCGCGAAGATCGGAGAGGGAAACCAATACGGGTCTAACCACGGTAGATGGGACCGCTGCACACTAGCGTGCATCCATACAAAAATCGGACAAAACCTCAAAAATGTTCAAATTGGCAGGAAATTTGATCATTTTAGTATGCTTGGCGTAATAGTTTTGCATGTTCCACGTTGAATGTATTTTCAGTCACAGAGGTAAGGGGCCGTGGTATGTATTGTCTAGATTTTCGTTAGTTGTTGAAACTTTCACTTGACTGATTAGCCGCGAATGTATAAATCATAATCAAAAAGTATAGGAAACATATTTTGAATATTGATTTTGAAAATCTAATGTTTGAGGTGTTGCCCGTCTTTCCACCACTGTGCGCTATGCCAAGACGATAAATCAGTATAGTTCCCTCTATTGCTGCTGTTTGCGATTCCGGGAACCATGCGATACGAAATGAAGAAGCTCCCTGATGGTTGGGCTCTTCCCGCTTCTTGATTGCATCGAAGGTGGACGGACGCGTGCGTGTGGTGTGCAACGATGTGACAATCCAGGAGCAGATAGACCGCCATCGTCGTCGGTCTCGTCAGTGCCGGAAGTGTAATAGATGTCGTACACCGTGAACGATGTGTGATGGAAGTAGATAATACTGTTGCAGTTCTAGCTGGTGGATGGAAAACGTTTGAAGGGGAAGGTTGGGCTAAATACCATATTCAACTTTTCCAACGGGTTTTTTTCTATTGAAACTTGCCTGAATTCCTTTTTGCTTTTTCAGCTTAGTGTCCTTTTTGAACATTTCCACAGTTTTTGACTAAAAATTTTCTTCAACCAATTGAGCACTTATTGTACTTATTTGTATTTCGGGAATGGATGGATTTGAAAAAAAATGTCAACCTGGTTTAGATCCTCGGACCAGTGGGATTCGAACCCCAACCCTCAACATAGTCTTACTAGAATATTTACGCTATCAACGATTTAAATTAAGTATTCACATCATTGAATGCAGGTGGCCAAAATGGAGGTACAAATAGCCGTAATGATAAATGCGGCAGGTATGCTACATGCTGGTCGTAGGTTTGAATCCTGCTCGTCGAGGATCTTTTCAGGTTGGATTATTTAGAAAACGTTTAATACCCTTGTGGTCTCAAAAAAGTTAACGGGATCAAGACTTAAAAGTCTACCAAGTTATAACGAAACACGATGACGAAATTTTATTGTATACTATGTCTCACTGATTTAGAAAGCACCAGATCTGATCAAATTATCCGGATCAATGAATAATGAAAATTGATTCGCCTAAGAAGACATGAAATACGAATTTCACAAATCCTGATGCCAACACTGCCACAACAATCCTAAGCACTCCTCCATGAAAATTCAAGATGATGAAGCTGGAAACTCGCTTCAGATTAACCCACACATAAATCCACTGCCAAGATCCTTAACATATCATAATCATGCTGGAACGATGACGGACAGAGATTGTCTGGTCGGATTCAGGATCCACGTCGATAAACCGTCGTTGAATCTGCGCGCCAGTCGCTATTGGACCGTGAATGATTTGTAATGAGAATAATGCATGAGTAAGGAGGAAACTGTTTGAATTTGCATATAAAAAAGAACACCGGCTCGTAATCTGAAGCTGCTAGAATGTCATGGATCTCCACTTGTTCCAAGCGAGAGCTCAGGCGCCCCGATTAGAAAAAATATCATAATACAATAAGTTTAACTGTAACAATAAAATATATTTCAAAGGTTTACCATATATTTTTTTCCAATCCACCTACCCACCTTTTCAACTGTTTTGTACCATAACTATTTTCGTTACCATTTATTTGGCATCTTCACCATAGAATTTGGATAATGTTACATACTGCATCCACCCAAAATAATAGAATTTATGGTACTATTATTCGACGGTTATTTTTTTTTCTTGCCAAAACAATGAAACTGTTTATTTATTGGATTCCCTAAACTTTCATTTAAGTTTATTAAACGTTTGACGAAAACTAATTGTTCTATTAAATAAGGATGTTGCCAACATAGAACACCTGTATATAGAAATAAATGTCATGTTTGAAATGACAGAAATGAACTATCTATATAAATAAAAATGAAGTGGTGTTTGTATGTCACGAAATAACTTGAAAACGGATCAACGGATTGAGGTAAGTTTTCACTGTTGTACTCGACAAGGGATGCGACGTATTCGTGGCAAGGAAAAAGTTTGGAAAGTCTCCGGAATAATCGGGAAAACGGGAGAAGACTCATTTGTCATGTCATTTTGTATGGGGGATTACACTGACATTTTGCAACAGCCTACTTGATGGCAAGACGAGTTTGCCGGGACCACCAAAAGAAAATTATATTAAACATATATTACGAAGCGCAGAACATACAAACCTGTTTTAGCAAAATGATGCGTGAATAGATTGAGAACATTGCACAATGCACACTGGGCCAGGAGCAGAATTTAGCCAGACAAACTCTAGCGCTTTAGGAGTGCATTTTTTTGGGTTGGTGTCAAAAAGACTTATCTTGAATTTGTTTGTTCTTCAATTTGATGATAAAATTTAGTTGGAATTTCGCCGCATAGGTGGCGCTGCGATGCAAACTTTTTTGTTTTGCGTCCTAGAGCTTTCACGTCTTCGGCAATGTTTTAGAACGTGTAAAAATGCGACAAGTTTTTCCTACTTTTTACGTTAAAATCGTAAAACGTTTCATTTTAACAACCATGCGTCGCTTAATTTCGATAACATGCATATACTTCATGAAAAAAAAATCTTATTTTTATATAAATATTTGAATTTTTGAACAACTTATTGTAAAAATATGATAATTTTTAACATAATTTAACTCAAAAAGTTGCAAATTTTTGCAAAAACTTATCAATGATCTCAAATACGTTATATTTCATCTACCAAATGTCAAAGTTTGCCGGATGTATATTTTGGTATATTTGAGATATCTGAATTCAAAATAACTACCGTTTTCATATAAATAGAATAGACTTATTATCAATTTTATCATTGTACTATAAGATTGTTAGACACATTGCGTCAGTCAAGTTTTATTAATCAATAATACTTTTTATTAGTCAGGTGTTACAGTATCTAGATATTTTCATATTGTTGTGTGGCTCTTATGTCATCTCCAGTAACTGTCTAATTAGAACTTCGCTATGGCCTGCTATAATTAATTTTTTACATCCTGTTATGACCGCGTAGAGACAGTTCTCTCTGACATAAATCACAATTTGCAAATCACTAGTATCAAAATAAAAGTATTTGATTAACAAATCTTAACTGACGCAATGTGTCAAAAATCTTGTAGAATAATGATAAAATTAATAATAAGTCCATTCTATTCATATGAAGAGATGGCTATTTTGAATTAAGATATCTCAAATATACCAAAATATACATCTGGAAAACTTTGACATTTGGTAGATGAAATATAGCGTATTTCGGTACATTGATAAGTTTTTGCAAAAACTTGCAACTTTTTGAGTAAAGTTATGATAAAAATTATGATGTTTTTACAATAATTTGTTCAAAAATTCAAATATTTATACAATAATAAGATTTTTTTTCATACAGTACATGCATGTCATCGAAATTAAACGACACACGGTTGTTAAAATAAAATATTTTACGATTTTCAGGTAAAAACTAGAAAAAACGTAAAATTTTAGTGATTTACATATTTTTTACCATAACTTTGTTATTTGAAGTCCTAGAACTTTGGTGTCTTCGACAACTTGTCGTATTTTTACACATTCTAAAAAATTGTCGAAGACGCGAAAGCTCTAGGCCGCAAAACAAAAAAGGTTGCATCGCAGCGCCACCTATGCGGCGAAATTTCCAACTAAATTTTTTCATCAAATTGAAGAACAAACAAATTCAAGACAAGTCTCCTTTGACACCAACTCGAAAAAATGCACTCCTAAAGCGCTAGAGGTTTTGTCTGGCTAAATTCTGCTCCTGGCCCAGTGTGCAATGGTCGGGCTCCATATAAAGGGGTGGCCAAAACTACCAAAAACTTTTTTTGAGATTTTGAAATCATTTTGAAATATACCTCATGTGTTATATTATTATGATCCTTTTCTGATGTCAAATTGGACGAAGTCAGAAAATTTAAAAATGTTATTTTAAAATAAAGCGCAAAATTCATATTTATGGAATGTAATAATTCCCCAAAGTTACGCACTATCTGAAAGCTTATGGTTCAACACTTTTATCCTTGGTAGTAAATTTCATCCTTGTTTGAATTTATTATTTAATTATTAAAATGAGATATCATATCTTGTTTGATGATTACTGCCGTAATTTTCTTTGTTTATTTTTCAGGATTGAAATTTGAGCCATTTAACAAGACGGATTCTCCTTTTCCTTTTTCTGATCCAACTTCGAAAGATCAAGATCCTGGCTCTGTTATGGTTCAAGCCGAGTGTACCTTTAGTTCATAAGTTATTTGTTATAACGTTTTAGAAAAGATGAAGAGTTTTTGTGCCTTTTTGAGAAAGATCTTTTCAATTGATCACTCAAAGGGGTTTTTCCCTCTTCCAAATTTTAGTGAAAATAAATAAATCTATATAAATAAAAATGAAGTGGTGTTTGTATGTCACGAAATGGCTTGAGAACGGGTCAACGGACTAACGCAAGTTTTTCACTGTTGCACTCCGCAAGGGATGCGACGTGTTCGTGTGAAGAAAAAGTTCGGGAAAGTCTCCGGAAGAATCGGGAAGATGGGAGAAGACTAAGGAGTCATTTTGTCTGGGGGATTTCTTGACGTTTTTCAACAGCCTACTTGATGGCAAGACGAAGTTTGCCGGGATCACTAGTAAATAATAATAACACTTTTATCGAGCATGTAGATGGAAAAAATATGGTTCAAATTTTAGTACTATTCAATATTACACTTTAGTAATTTAAATTATTTTGTACATGAAAAACAACTCTTGTCGCGTCATGTCGCCGCCATTTCGAATATTGCATATCAAAAAGCACGTTTGAATTTTTTGAAGAAATTTGCTGATTTTCAAGTTAGAGCTATTTGAATAATTCAGTATTTTCCATATATTTTGAAGATATTTTTCATACAAAGTTTTTTAAACATATTTATCCGCTTGTCATACACATTTCGATCAAACTTGGTCAAATACAAACAAAAGTTGTGTTTTCAGCCAAGTTTAATTGCATTTTCAATAACAAAAAATTAAAAAAAAACGATTTAAAAAAATTACGTAATACAGTGATACCTCCATGGTGGGTGGGGCTTATTTCCAAAAATATTCCGTAGTCAAGATTTACAAAGTGGAAAATCATCGGTCCCAAAATAACATCATGTGAAAAAATGAGAATTTTTGGTGAAGGTTTAGAGGTGGCGCAAAGGGCGTAAGTGCAGTTTTCCCATTTTAGTGAACTCTGAAAAAATTTTGTATACTTTTCAGCTTGTTTTGGTGATTTTAGGACCCTTAAGGTGAAGATGAATCGAAGCCAAACCTCAAATTTTTAAGAGCACGGATCTGGAGAACCAAACATCCGTTTAAGCTGAAAACTTAATCGATTGGTTACTCGCTGGTGGTGACCAATCGATTAAGTTTTCAGCTCAAACGGGTGTTCGGATCTCCAGATCCGTGCTCTTGAAAATTTGAGGATTGGCTTCGATTCATCTTCACCTTAAGGGCAAAAAATCACCTCAAAATTGCGATATCTCCACTCTTTTAGATGAAATTTGACGAAATATATTTTATGCATGAGATGTTTGGCCTTTGAATAGGTTACGCTGACTAAGTACTATGAAACCGAATAAGCATATGAATAGCTGAAGAGGATTCCTATGCTAGTAGAATTGATCATAGAGCAAAGAAGAATGAGAGAAAGAACGAAAAAAAGTGAAAATATCTCGGTTTTATGTAGGGGAACTGTGGGTAAAATGAACAGGGGGGGGTAAAATGAACAGGTTTGTGTTTTACGGTAATCATGCAATAAATCTATGCAAAATATTGCACCATCCCTAATCCTCAGACTAAGGAACTATTTCGACAACTCTAGAGCGATCTTGAACTGTCAAAAACTGGATAAGTAAACAAAAACAAAGTACGCCCCTCCGTTTTCTTATATGATGTAAATTTTCACTCGTGAAATTTAAGGTTTTTATGACTTAAATCATCAAAAATCTATTGAACTGCATAGCACACCATATCTTCAAAGAATTTATGATAAGTAGACGGAAATTGGAAGTATTATTATCCCAGTATATGTTCATATTACTCCCATTGTATGTTCATTTTTCCCCCAAGTATATGTTCATATAACCCCCGTTACATTTTTATTTTACCCACATGTTTGGAACATTGACTCTGTGGAAAGACATTTTCAAAATTATAATAATGTTGATAAAATTCTATTTCCATCACAATATTTCAAATTGTTACATTGCATAAACATCCTTCTTCAATTCTGAGCAATTGAAAAAGAATCTGACAGCTTCATAAGCAAGAAAACTTGAAAATTGCTTAGGGTGTTCATTTTACCCCCAGTTCCCCTATGAGATGTGATTATATGCAAGTTTAACACTAATTTAGTATTTAAGAACGTCTGTTTGATATAACTCCAGCAATTGCTTTTATAATCTGAAAGAAATTACAGATGGGGCCTAAATCCATACAGGCTCAAAATCTGTACACTTCATAGAAATAGAAGGCGTTTTATATAAAGTGGAAGAGTTTAGATTCATTTCCTAGGTGTACGGATTTTATATTAGGTAAACCCATATACCCCGCATATCCTTATTATTAGGTTAACCCATAAACGATGTATGCTCTCTAGCAATAACACTTCATCTTAAAATTCCCACAGGAATTTCTGGATTATGATGCCATTTCAGCAATTAATTACGTTTGGGCTTCTAATACTTCACTTTCGCCAAAACACCTTCAACATAACTTCGGACCATCTAAAATGCAGAAGAAGTTCAATACAACATTCTACACCTGTATTTGAAATCGATGTATATAAACAACAGCAGAAGTAAAACATCGGTAGTCAAAATTTTAATTTTTGCACGAGCTTCTATAGGGTGTAAGAGATAAAGCACTTCAGGTTGAAAAACTTTCGAATAAAACTGAATAAAATTAAGTCATCACAGTTCTGAAACATGTTTTTAAGGAATTGCGGCAGAGCGGTCGAAAACTAGAGATGGGTCAAAAGTTGGCGCTCTTCCCCCTTAAAGAAAAGAAATGTTTCGAAATATTTCTGAAGTTGGTAATATTAAATAGAAGTGAATATAATCATCGTTTTCTACTGAAACTTTTCTCCATTGCGTAAGATCGAGATTTTTTAAGATTCCTCAGTTACACTCAAAATATCACTAGTTTCACCCTCCCACCTGTTTAACACACCCCACCTTACATTTTTCTGTGTTCTTTCTCTCATTCTTCTTTGCTCTTTGTTCCATTCTACTAGCATAGGAGTCCTCCTCAGCTATTCATATGCTTATTCGGGTTCATAGTAATCAGACAGCGTAACCTATTCAAGGGCCAAAAACCGCATGTATAAATATATTTCGTCAAATATCATCTAGACGAGTGGAGATATCGCAATTTTGAGGTGATTTTTTGCCCTTAAGGGCCCTAAAATCACCAAAACAAGCTGAAAAGTATACCAAAATTTTTCAGAGTTCGCTAAAATAGGAAAACTGCACTTACGCCCTTTGCGCCACCTCTAAACCTTCACCAAAATTTCTCATTTTTTCACAGGATGTTATTTTGGGACCAATGATCATTTTCCACTTTGTAAATCCTGACTACGGAAGATTTTTAGAAATAAGCCCCACCCTACTTCATGAGTCGATGTTCCATGACTCGATATCGACTCATGGAACCATACTAAAAAATTTCATGGTTACTATGATGGTCCCTATAAGCAGCTTTCCAAAGAATTGCTGTTCCTTGACTCGATATTTCCATGAGTCGATGGTCCCTTCAATATCGACTCATGGAGGTTTCACTGTATGTGAATAAACCCTTCTAAAAGAATAAAAACGTCGAATAACATATTCAGATTACACATTTCATCTATTAAGGTGATATAACTAGTTTTGGCCAAACTTCGTTTTTTTTTCTACCATTGTGCATTGTAAAAAAGCTGTTGCACATAATTTTTTGTTTCAATTTTTATTTGGCTTTGCCAAAGAAATTTTGACAAAATGGTACGATTTGTAAGTATAACTTGTTATTCTTTCCATACAGGACAACATCAACTTCTGAAGTATTTTAAATAACTCAAAATAACACTTTTTAATTGAATGCACCCAGTGATGTTACAGTAGTCACGATTGTCTTCAGCATTCACAACACCAGCAATCAAACGAACGAACGAAAGAAAAATGTCAATTGAATGCAGCTGACCACGATGGCATCATCAGAAATCGGTACGGTTTTGTGTATACTTTCATTTTTCGTAATAAGAGCTGCTTTCATTGTATATGTGCCAAATTCGACATAACAAACAAGACTAAACTATTCTTGTTATTCATGATTGGACATTTCAGAAGTCTAAGCAAAATTCATTGATTTATGAAAATTTCATCGTGTCAAACGACATTCATTTCACAGTTTTTGTTTGTCTCGAAGTTCATTCTACCGCTCGTGCTGTGCGTGATGACGTAGTGGATGAGTATAAAGCAGTCTTCTAAGATCATCCTTTTACTTCCAGATTTAAACAAGCAGGCTTTGAATCCATCCATCCATCCATCCCAGGACTGATTCCCTGTCAGGGAATCCCTGCGAATATGTATTCGACGTTACGTGGAGATTAGGACAACGAAACCTGAAGAATGGGAGGAGAAGTAGCAAGAAGGCAATGAAATTATACTTTATATTTTATGAAACGCTTGATTATTGTATCAAAACACTGCAGTGGTCCAGTGCCAATAAACTGCAAGATGGCCCCACTATCAGTCATTATCATCCGTGTTAAAGTTGATTGAGTCAAAGATTTGAGCGTCACAATACTACTTTTTACTAACCCTCTCGTTTAAAAAATTCAATTTCAAAAAGACTGGTATAGTGTAATCATTTGACATGTTAGCGAAACTAACGTCGTGGAAAATGTCGAATGTTTACAGCAATTAATGTACCTTCTCACCTAGCACTACATCCTTAAAAGAAAGTCTGTCAGAATTGAAGCAATTTGTGCAGAACTGGCTTGAAGTGCTTCTTTAAAATACCAGGCCATTTACAGACAGAGTGATAAAAATTGAAATATACACTTAAAGAATGAAATAATCAATTGCGTTAAAATCAGATTGATATCTGCAGTAGTCATGAAATGTGATGATGCTGAAGTCATGCTCATACCTTTTAGAACACCCCATTCAAAATGCAAACTTGTAGTTTTAAAATATACAGCTCTATTCTTTGCACTGATATGTTTCAATTTTAATGATGCTGATACAAATATTAATTTTCGTTTATGTCCGAGGCCACTTCTAGTGGGATAAAATGAACAAGAAACAAAAACTCAAAGTAGAAATACAATAAAATAAACTTTTATTTTCAACTCTATTATGAAGAAAGTGAAAAAGAAGAAATGTTAATCATCTTAATTTTTCTCATTCGTCCTTTCAGATCATAATTCAAATGGATTTTATGATATCAAAAACATCATAATCTTAACATGGGTAAGAAAAATGTTGAAAATATTTCATAGAATTCAGAAGACCGTCAATGATCAGCAAACTATTTAGTCACACTGATATTAGCCTTGGTTTATTCGCGTTTCACTCGTTTTTCTTCCACCTCACAACAACCTTTCTCTTCTCCTGCTTCTCTCTCTTCCCCACCACCGGACCTCTCTTCCCTTAACCCTTCATGGCCCATTTACTCCTCTCACCAAATCTGTGCTCCCAACCCCACCTTCATTTTCTGAACTTAAATAAGGAACATAATCATTGGCTGTCGTCGCACGCGTTTGCGACCTGTGGACTCACAGCTGGAAGGTTTCCTGAGTTTCCTGCCCTCCATCAGCCACGTTGTTTGAAGGAGTTTGACCGATTGTATCTCTCTTGGCGCTTTCTCTTTTCTCGGGAACCTTCTTAAGGCGCGTTGCATTTCAACGTAGTTCTTTACCGGAAAGCCGGGAACGTACGAGTACATCCGCTACACTTTTGTTTACAACAAAGTGCTTCTCTAGAGAATAATCTGCTTCCAACTTAAACTTTGTCGCCTTCCCGTATTTCGCTAAATGCGGCATGACGCCTCTTGTCAGATTGACTGTTCCCCATTTCTTTGTGAAGGCGTAATCGCGAGTCCCTGAGTTCTTGCGCAATACGAACACGCATAACTTCATCCGCTCAGAAATGAGTGCTGAGTACACAAAATCGGCCTCTCTTCATGCATCACAGATTCTGTGCAAAAGGGCCTGTACACAGTTTTGTGCAAACGGTTGTAAACAAACCGAATGAGTGAAATGCGCACAGAGGAGGAACGCTTGGAATGCGGAATTCGCTTCCATGTTTGTTTTGCTTCTAAAAACATTGAAAAAACATTCCGATTTTAAAGTTTTTCAGAGATTTTTTCATTCGAATAGCCGAAGCGGAAGCAAATGGGGAAAAAACTTTCTCATTTGCGACCATCTTCCGGCTTTTCGCTGGAAAAAATCCCTGAAAACTCCCCGTCTTACCAACGGCCAACTGTTTGCTGCCGCGCGGAAGATGACTGACAGTTCCATTTCCATCGATTCGCGCACAGCCAATGGCCAACACATCGGTTACACATAGCATGAGTGCGACTTACACAGAATTTTCACTCAGCCAGAGAGTCCTGCATTGTTTGTGGCCAATACGGGATTGTATTGACCAGCTGTATTCCGCATTCACTACAAAACATTATGAACTCTGCGCTGGCAAATCGTGGACCATTGTCTGCATCAATCTGCTTCGATGGTATTGAGCTCTCGCCAAGCGGTGTCACGAACACATGCGCAAATTTGCTGATTGAAAATACTGCCATTTGATTTTGCTGGGAACAGCTGATCTTTATTTATATTTTCCACCAGCAATTTTTAAGTAGTGTTGGTGACATGTACCAATCTTACACAAGTCGATTTCCTCAGAATGAAAACGTATCAATGTTTGTTCGAAAAACAAAAGCAATGTTGTGACAGTTCTGACAGCAAACAAAGAAAATTTTGTCAAGATTGCACTACTACGCAAGCAATTAGGTTGGTCAATGAGCCTGTGCATGCCATAAAACGTTTGACTTTTACTGTGCGCCCTGTTTTCAAGTTACCCGTGAGACAGAGAGCGGAACAGCACCAACACATGGCGCACAGTAAAACTCAAAAGAGCAAAAGAATGTATGGCACGTGTAGTGAATGGGCTGTATATTGATCTAAATTCATTGAGCGTGTTTAGAGATTTTAGAATGATTGTAAAACAGTAGGCTAGAAGTTTGTTAGAGTGTACGAAAGTGTTGAACGGAACGGGCGATCAGATGATGACAATGTGGTGTGGTGTGAGTGCTTCTTGTTCCGCACGCGGATGGTCTCGTGAACGAGATGAAGTTAATGAAAGAAAGGAAAAGGGTCTGATGAAAGAAAGAGAAAGCAGAATAAAGGATCGGTTTCGGGCTTGGAGCCTTGGCGATAGGTTTTCATTCTAGAAAGTATCTTTGCGGTGAGCAGTTGACTTATAGATAAGAATTTAAAAAATGAGCTTAATTCGCATTTTAATTTAAAAGTGTTTCGTTTACCACAGCACGTACAAAGGCTCATACCGAACCTTCCAAACACATTTGTCGTAAGCGGTAGATTGTCTACGTTGAATCGATACAGCTCATTTCACACACTTCAAGATAAAAATCCATGATCACCATCAAGTTCTGTCCCTCGGGAAGTGGTCCAAGATAATCCATAGCAATTGTCTTCCCATGGTCCGGAAGGAAGTGGTCTACAAAGCATTGGCTCAGGGGCATCAGGTGCATCAACCAATAAAGATCCACGACAGCTTTTCTCAAAGTTTTCTGTGTCAGCATCCAGTTTGGGCCACCAAACGACAGATCGAAGATACGATTTCATCATTCACACCCCAGGGTGCCCGTCATGCACTGCGTTGTTCCAAAATGTTTATGATTTCTGCGTCATCTCGAGATTCATGGATAAATTCTTGCCAAAAGACTGCAAAGGATTCTGCACAAACTTACGCTATATGTTGGACAACAAGCTGCTTAGCTGAGTCAAATAGTTCAACGCTTTTACACGAAAGACGCGAAAGAGCGTCTGCAGCATTTTAGTCCCCTCGAATATGAACGATCGAGTAATTAAAACATTGCAGTCTTAACATTCAACGTTCAACCCTCGAGCATGGCCTCGATCGCGGAGTTAATAAATATACAAGTGCTTTGCAATCCGTAATCAGGTCCTATTTTCGACCCAAGAGTATCTCTTTTCGGTCACCGTCAGTAATTTCGATGCAAAGCTAACAACTCTATCGACTCCTTAATTGTTTGTTTGTTTGTTTCAACATAACCCCTAGTCCTGTAGGATTAGCATCAGAAATCACTGCTATTCTATCACAAGCATCGTAGAACCCGAGGATACGAACATCTGACAAGGCCTGTTTGATAGCTTAAAATGATTGGTCTTATTTTGGACCCCAAGAGAACTTAGCTCCTTTACTGGTCAACTCTCTCAGAGATTCGTCCAGAGATGTCAAGTGGGGGTGAATATACAGCCATTCCATGAAAAACCGATCTAGTGGGACACCGAATTCCATGGAAATTTGCTATTTTGTTCCTTATCCGAAGTAAGAATACACGTGTTTTTGGATTTTTTTATTAGGGTGACCATTTCCAAAATAGGGTGACCAGAAAAATCGTGATTCTGCAAATTTTTTGTTTTTAAAAGAATCATAACTTTTGAACCGCATGACCGATTTTCAATTATCTTGGACAAAATGAAAGCTAAGCTGACTTTTCAAGAAAATAAAAAAAATTTC
>NW_018735415.1:0-34769 GCF_002204515.2 Aedes aegypti
GAAAACGTACGCAAAAAGCGACGATCCGATTACCAGTCGCAGCAGCCAAAAACTCGTTGAGGCTGGTAAGGTCAGGGTGGAATGGTCGGTCTTCCCGCTAAAACTGATCCCTCGGGAGACGAATTCGGTAGAGAGATGCTTCAGACGGACCGTGCAATAAACTCAAAAAGGCCCGGTTATGTCCGAACACTGCAGAAAAGTCATGAAAAGGATCACGTTGGCGGGGATCCTGCACAACAACTGGTGTGGTCTTCGACAACGAAAATAAAGTGTGCCATTGCAATCATTATAGAACCATTATCGGTAATTGGGTGGCAGACAGAGCAGAGACGACGGCAATCCTAGTACCGTAATTTCGGGTGAAATTGATCATTTTTCACGGTTTTTCTAGTCTGTTTTCTATAATGTTAACAATGCCAAACAACTAAATGCAGGAAAACAAGTACAAAGGTGAGTCTCATCGAAATTTTCTAATAAATGTCATTTTAGTGTTAACAAATACCTCTATAATAAAAAATCAGAGGAACTCATTTCGGGGTGAAATTGATCGCTTGTCAATACCATTATTGTTAGTTTTCAAAACAAACTCTATATGATAAATTTGAGCTCCCTGAATCCGAATTATGCTTGTAAAATTCTTAACAATGCAATATTTATTATAAATAACGAATAGTTTAATTTCAAGAATAACGCGCGGAAAACGCCTAAATGTATGCAATTTCCTAAGGGATTCAATGATATCTAACAGAAATTCAATTATTTCAACCATATGAGCAAATTGGTACAAGTTTTGGTGATGAAATCTGGTTTGGGGATATATCTCAAGCATAGTCACAAACTTTCAGTTTATACCATGTTTCAAATCCTTGCTTATTAATAGAAGTTCATAGGTGTTTGTCAATACTGCACCGTGCCATGATTTTGGAAATTTTACGTTATTTTCATAGTAATAAACATTCTTTAACGCAAAAAATTTCACAACACACCAATTCGACAATAGTTACGACAAGCAACGTTCATTTACTGTAACTTACATTGATATTTGTGCTCCATTACGAATAAATAGAATCGTGTGATACGATGATCAATTTCACCCTACTGATCAATTACACCCCGATTTACGGTACACTGTAACCTCAATTTACGAACTAGATCAGGGGGTGCGTAAATTAAATCAGTTGCGTAAAACGAGGGAGCTCAGTTCGTAAAACAAAGTTTTGCCAATTTATCCATTTCTATGTAGAAGAATGTCTCACATTACTGGACCCTAGAAGATTGTTATATTTTTAAGAAGCGTTTGTATTGTCAGATCCGAGTTTTGATAATTAAATGAGTACAACATGTACAGTATTGTAATAATTTATGCGGATGTCCTAGGTCCTCCAAGGACTCCATTGAATATAGGCCTTGGGATCTACGACCGTAATAAGAGATTAGAGGTTACTTTTCATTTACTCCACAAGGCCCCTAACCATTCATGTGAGTAAACGGTGTATTGTAATAATTTGTGTGGATGTCCTAGGTCCTCCAAGAACTCCATTGAATATAGGCCCTTGGGATCTTCGACCGTAATAAGAGATTAGAGGTTAGTTTTCAAATACTCTAACAGGGCCCCTAACCATTCATGTGAGTAAACCGTGTATTGTTATAATTTGTTGTGGATGTCCTAGGTCCTCCAAGATCTATATCGAATATAGGTCTTTGGATCTACAAGCGTAACCAATCATCAATAGATGCTTTTTTGATATGGCACAGAGCCCTTATCTAAATGTAGCAGTAAAAATGAGTATTTGTTATCAATTTATGTACCCTATACCCTAAGTCCACCCAAAGAAATTTCATTGAAATAGAGTGCCTTTGAAATCTACGGATGTTTTGCGTGCTCCAATGGACTTCCATTTGAATAAAAGCCTTTGGATCTATGGCCATTAATAAGTGATTAGTAAGGATAGCTTTCAAATACTCCAAAGGCCCCTTTAACCATTTCTGTGGGGTAAACGATGTATTGTATGAATTTGTGCGGATGTCCTTGGTCCTCTAAAATCTCTATCGGATATGGGCATAAGGATATACAAGCGTGGTATACCCCATTAGCATAAAGACGTTAGCATAAGGACGTTAGGCATAGGATGTTAGGCATAATGGACGTTAGGCATAAAGACATTAGGCATAATGGATGTTAGCATAATATACGTTAGGCATAATGGACGTTTGGCATAAAATAACTTGCGCGTGTGTCATTTGAAACTCGTCTTATATCGAAAAATTTTCGGGCCCATTTACAAATTCAATTACGCTGAGGGGGGGGGGGGTGAGTATCTGTCCTTAAGGTGTGACAGCTCATAAAAAACTGCGATGTGCATACAAAAAAGCGTTACGAAAGGGTGGATTGATTGGCTGGTATTAAGTGTCTTTTTTCGGTGCTATGAAATGTGACCATTAACCGAATGGCAGATATGGAGGAAAATTGGTTGTCATTTTTATTGTTATCATTCTAAAACCCAGCTCAATCCATGTTTGTAAGTATCAATTTAAATTTGCGATGTGCAATCAAAGTGTTATTTGTTTCTAAAGATGTTTATTTTAATGAGTATATGACATTTTTTTGTTATATTTCTCTTACATAATTCTCGATTACTTTTTTCAAATCGACGTAAGTAACTTTTATACGGTTTTGAGAAAATTAATTAGGAAAAATCACAATCTATCTTCTAAAACTGTTTTAAAATGAATCACCTTTTTAACATTTTTTTTGCCGTGTACTTCGCTCAAATTTTGCATACACTCAGCTCACGTTCAAAAACTAGGTAGTTTCTATTATTTCCCACAAAAATAATTATAAGAAAATGATAAGCCGTTTCATCAGTTACTTTCGACGTTTTTCTATCAGTGTAAAATCGGCTCAAGTAGTGTTTTGTTTTGATTCGTGGTTAAGTCACTTTGTCTCTCCATACAGCGGGGCGGCGAAAGTAGTGGTTAGGTTGTGAAAGTTGAAAATGTTACTTTCGTCGTTTTGTAAATCCGGAAATTAAACGTTCTAAAAGTGAAAAGTTGAGTTGGTACAGAGCGGTACGTGTAGAATTCCGCCTGCTTAACACGTAGGATCGATAAAGTAAGTTTGTATACTTTTTTGACTTGAGTCTGTATGAATAAGTTTTCGAGAATTGAGTTAATTCTAAAGAAGGGAAATCTTCCATATAAATATTAATACTTATAGTGCAAATGAGTACCTTGAAGACAATAATCGAGAGGCAAGTCAAGAATTTATGTTATGATAGGTGACATTATCTTCAGCAATAATTTTCTGGTAGTATGACAACTATCTTCTTGGCGTTACATTGCTACTTCGAGTCTGTTCGTCAATTAAATGTAGTGAGAACGGTCCTTTGCTACTTGTGCAAACAATTTTCGATGATTTTCAATCAATTTCCTCGATATCCGTCGAGTTTGAAAATTAAAATTTGATTAGATATTTATTTTAATTACAAAAGTCAAGTTCAAATTCAACATAGCACAGTATCCAGCATTAAACATGGCGTGCATTTGGGAGAAAAATGATATTCCCAATGTTATTGCATAGAGCTCCAACAACTTATTTGATTACCCAGTGTTACTCATAATCAATCAACAGCAAGTCGAAACGAAAACTTCGGATGGAAATATTTACATCTACAATTCCAAAAACTATTAGAAAAATATAAATACAAATAACAACATATATTGGAAGAAGGTGATTTCTCAAACAGTCTTTTCCTCCAACCATTTAATTAACCGTATAAGTATAAAGAAAAGCCTATGATTCAAAGAAGGGAAAATGTATGATGGAAATATTAAAAGCAATAATGACATTAATGTCTCGAAAGAACAGCTTGTTTATAGAAGAAGGGAAATTTTCTGATTAATACATTAGCAGCACTAACGCACTAATAATTTTGTTGACATCAAAACTATAAAGAACAGCCTTCAATTGAAAGAAGGTATAATCTCTGATGAAAAAATTGCCAGTTATATGTGTAGAACTAAACCCAAAAGATGAGCTACAGATCATGTACAGCGTCGTTCTTATTCTTGGCTTTCTCATTTGTGCACGATACACGATCATGCTTCATGGCCATGAAAGTGAAGAAAATGAAAAGATCCTGGATCGACTAGGAACCGAACTAAGATACCATCAGCATGGCTTTGCTCTGTGGTTAAAACTCACGCCACTCAGGCAGAGGACCTGGGATCAAATCCCAACCCCGAGATAGTCACTTATGACGTGAAAGTCATAGTTACGACTTCCTTTGGAAGGGAAGAAAAGCCGTCGGTCCCGAGATGAACTAGCCCAGGGCTAAAAATCTCGTTAATGAAGATAGGAAAAAAAAATATATCAAAAAAGTCAATACACTTTTCCAGTAAACGATTTCTATTTTCATTTTGAAAATTATGCCTATCGTCCATTATGCCTAACGTCCATTATGCCAAACATCTATTATGCCAAACGTCCATTATGCCTATCGTATTTATGCCTATCGTACTTATGCCTAACATCTTTATGCCTAACGTATTTATGCCTAACGTCGTGCACCCTACAAGCGTAACCAATCATCAATAGATAGTTCTTCAATATTGCAAAGGCCTCTTACTGTCCATATTTGCAAATGAAGTTTTGTATTGAGTTGTGTCGATGTTTTTGTACTTCCGAGGACTCCACAATATATAGACTTGAGTATCTACAAACTTAAGTAGTAGTACATTCCCAGTGAACACAAACTCGTATACGATAGCGCATAAGAGTACAAAAGTGGAGGTGATATACGTACATGCGCCATAAGGCTGCATGTAAGTTGTACGTATATCGCCTCCACCTTTGTACTCTTATATACCATCATATACGATGGTGTGTTTACTGGGTTGATGATACTTATTAATAGCATAAAATATAAACTCTTAAGACTAAGTAGCCCGTAATTCGGTTTGGTAGCCTTGTTGATTTTCCAGATTGCAATTTCAAAGTGATAAAACTCAGTCATCTTAAGCAGAGTGTCGTATTTCTCATGTATACCTAAATGAGCTAGTGTGCCATGCGATATCCCATATCGCAGCTCACAGATTATGTGAGACACGAGATGCAGATACGTACAAAATATATCTTAGTGAGCGAGTCTCATGAGACATCTCGTGAGGCTCGTCGCATGCGCTTACTTGGAGTACTTTTTTGCAGTTATGTTTGCCTAGTACAACAGCTCCACGGAAGCATACGGCTTCGGTCTATGCCTATGCTTCTTTGGTGGCCAGCACAAGTTTTTCAATTCAAATGCTATAATCTTAACCGCGTTGAACCGCGTCAGTGCTTACAGGCAGTTTAATCCATGATTTGATCCCTTTCCCTTGCATTTGGAACCTTTGGCAGCGAGTCTCAAATGCACTGTCACATTGAGATTTTCTCATGAGACGGCACATGAGCCAGTGCAGATGTGATCGTTTGAGCTAGTACATTGCTACATGAGATCTAAAAAAATGTGTCTCACCATAGCACGTGCTCAAGCGCGCGGTTATATTTGTGCGCTCATGGCAAGCTGATCTCAAGCTCTTGATGTGAAGCGCGTATACATGATGTCTGATCTTAAGTAATATTGATTCATAAAAGTATCACTACTTGCGCTTACATATAGAAAATATGCTGATACATTTTCAGCAATGTCAGTGCAAAACCTAGTGATTTTCTTTAATTCGCAATCGTGAGACGGTTTGGCCACAATCATCGATGCCCACTACAAATTTCAATGACGGCCTACTTCGCCTTAATATAAGCAAATGGATCAATGTACTGATCTGTACTGATGTTCATGAATTTACTTCGTTAAACAAGTGACGTCTATTGAATTTGCGTAAAAACAGACTTCGTTGATTGAGGTTTAGGTGAATTTAAGTTAAAAATGGCGTCAGACATCGATTTTCGTCAACAAAATTCTCCAAAGGTAGGTCGCCATCTTGGATTCCAAAATTGCGTCAGACATCGATTTTCGTCATCCCCTCGTCGTGCCCGTTCCGAAAATACCCATATTGTATGGGTTTCCAACGATTTTCCCAAACCAGAGGTCGCCATCTTGGATTCCAAAATGGCGTCGGACATCGATTTTCGTCATCCCCTCGTCGTGCCCGTTCCAAAAATACCCATATTGTATGGGTTTCCACAGAATTGACAAAACTCAATTTACGCACTGCGTAAAAAAAGTGACTTAAATTGAGGTAGCGTAAAAAAAGACTTCGTAAATTGAGGTTCTAGTGTAATGAGCCGATTCCCCATCCAAGAAGTAGTCGAACGCTCATACGAAGGCTTCGTGGTCGTCAAAATTAACGGATTCTTTGTAGGTAGCTGTTGAGAAAATCGTGGGATTGCTGTTGTAGGAATTTTTCGATACTCTTTGCAGTTTCTGGTAGAATTGCTCAGAGAGATATGAAAAAACAGTATGTTATAATAATAATAAATCTTCGAGCTGTTTAGTAGAATACCTATAAGTAGATGAAAAAAACCGAATTTAGTACTATACCAGTTTGTATCCTTTGACAGATACGCGTATTTCGACCTCAACTGTAAGGCCGTCTTCAGTGTCGTGTACTAGACGAACTGTCGAATCTAGTACACGACACTGAAGACGGCCTTACAGTTGAGGTCGAAATACGCGTATCTGTCAAAGGATACAAACTCTAGTGGAATTAAATGGTATAGTACTAAATTCGGTTTTTTCATCTACTTAGTATGTTATAAGTTGTGTTTGAACTCTCAAAGGAAAACTACCGGACGAGTTTTTTTCTATATAATATAATATGATTTCTGTTGTGGAATTCCTGGTGTAATTCTTGATCGAGTTTGAGAAAGTATGAAGTAATTTCTTAAAAATACATAGAAGAACTCACTACCATGAAGTAATTGTATATGTTATGAAGAAAGTTCAGTCACATACCATAGAAGATTAGCTTTGGATGTGTATTGAGAGAAATTATTTGTGGAGATTTCTTATATGAATTTCAGAAAAATAAATCTTAGATAAATTCCCAAAGATATTGCTGAGCACCCAATCCCTGATGTGATTTTTGAAGATAAAGACAACTATTCAGATTCAGATTCAGAAAAATATTCAGATAAGTATGAAAAGTTATTCCAAGTTTTGAAGAATTTTTGACAACGACCTTACAAAAAAGCAGCGCGGTGGGTCTGACAATGGCAAACCACGCGACGACTGGAAGGTTAAACAAAATTTCATAGAAAACTAGCTGATTTTGTTTTTTTTTTTCTTTTTTGTTGGTCAATGGAGGCAGTGCCCTCATTCCCCTGTTCCCCTTGGCACCCATGTCATCAACAAATATCACGGTTCCATTTCACCAAACAACGTAACCAGTCAATTAGAACGAGTGTATCGATTTGTCATAAAAAACACACACAAAAGTCTTTCCATCTCCAATCGATAGTAGTCGCCGCGCCGTTCGAAACGATGGCGATAAAAATCTAAATCCTTCAAGTGTCTTCCTGGAAAGGTGGCTGCTGACGAAATTCCTAATATGAGCTTTTATTACCTTCGGGCACACAGTAGGTACTTACAAGGATTTCCACCTTTATCCGAGCAATTTATCAAAAGCCATAAAATTTGGCGAAACACTTTTTACAGTTTTCTGAAAGGAGCGCATCTTCCAGTGGATTTTGCGACCGGAGCGGGGTGGTGAAACCCTTTGAAGATGATTTTTACGAGCTTGAAAGTTACACCTACCCCCTCTGTTTGGAGTGTTCAGTCTCCTAAAGCCTTTTTAGGTTCGGTTTGAAGTTGGATTGTATTGATCTTGGTGGAATGCTTTCGATTCGGCTCTAAGCACTTGATATGTGGAATTGTCTGGGTGTGACTGAACAGGTGCACGAATAAAATTGTCGTCTATTTTTGACGACTATTCATGTATCTTAGAAGTATATTGAAGAGGTGGCTTCAAATGAAAAAAAAAAAAAAAACAAGATACATGACTCTTAACAAATATCAAAAAATGATGTTCAACACCTTAAACGCTCATGTCTTGATCATTCAATGAAGATTGGTGGTCATATGTTACGTCATGAGTGTCAATTTTGAGTTCTATATAAAAATAACATGGAACGAGCTCACCAAATGAAAATCCTTTACTTGTTTCTATGAAAATCGCCACTCTGGGATAAAAATTGATTGACACTGATGTTTCTCAGAATACAGTTTTCTTGCCAACCAAATCGCTTGGCTACTCATTGGAAGTATGAATTCTAAACACATTCCTTGAACGAATTTTGGAATAGAAATGTTGATAATCAATCTTGGAGCATGTTAGTGGAATACCAGTAAGTAAATAACAGTTGAATTTTGTACTAATCGAGATTAAATGGTACAGTACCTCGTTCGATATATTATTAATTTGTCTACCCTAGGCAAACTATTCGGGAAAAAAGTTGTAGAAAATGCAAAGCTAATGAAAATTGAGTAATTGAAGTGTTTGCTTAAAATTTGTTCATTCCAGAAAACCAGTCAAGAAGTTTACAAACAAGCAACAGATGAAACAGCCCTCAGACTGCTTTCCGTAAAACCAAGAGAAAACAATAAAAGTGCACGCAAAATGGCAATGTCCACCGATTGCTTCGCATATAGATTGCGCTCAATTTATTGACTTTTGCATCGAAATTGCTTTCTTGCCTGCGAAGGTAGCGAACGCAAATTCAATCCTCTCTCTCTCCCTCTGGGAGTTCAATCAAGAGAGACGGAGACGTGCACTTTTCCAGACACAAACATCAAAACCATGATGCAAAAGCTGGTTTTCCAGATAGATTGGAGGTGGGAAAACCATAGGAAAAATCTGTTTTGTCTTCCACTGACTGCTTGCACTTTGACTGTGCGTTGTTTGTTACCTTAAAAGCACTCCCCACTTTCCGGGAAAGGAATTGAGACAATATAAATTCGAACGCTAGTTGGTGGATTGGGGGTGGACGCCAAGCTGAAGACACACCTTTGATTCCGGCGAAAAAGATTCTTCGTAGAGGTAAATTGTTAGAGATGTACCGGTGACACAAGTTGAAACATTGTTCAATATTAATCGTAGACAGAAACAATTACAATTCTGTTAAATAACATTAAAATTAACCATTTCAGATAACAACAGACGTACTGACGAGAAGAAGCATTTTTTTTGTTCGGGAATTCGGCCAAACGGCATTCGGTCAAATGGCCGAACACCCTCTAAGAGTTATCCCTGAGATACCTCCAGGGAAATCGCTACAGGTATTACTACCTAGATTTTGTTCAGGGAAATTTCCTTGAAAAAAATACCAAATTCCAGTAAGTTTTCATTGAGGAAGTCAATTGCAGGACTCTTTGGAGAGATTTCTGAAAAAAACCCTTTGAACATTTTTTGGAGGATCCTATGTAGAGATTTTTTTGAAGTTATTTCTGGAGACATTTTTAAAGAAGTGGCACGAAAAATTTCTTAAGAGATACCTGAAGGAATCTTTGATAATATTCCTGCAGGAATTTCTATAAATTGCTGAAGGAATCCCTGTAGGTTTTTTTGAAGGAATCTCTGAAAAAGGCCCTGTCGAAACTGATATTAAAGTACGATTGCGATTGAAAGTTTTTTTTTTTTAGAAAAATATCAAGAGTATTCGTTGTAAACATTTCCGATAATAGTCTTGGAGGAATTCCTGGAGAAATCCATGAACAAATCTCTGAAGGAATTTGTGGAGCAATCATTTGAGACATTACTGCAGAAAGCTCTGAGCAATTTCCCAATAAATCACTGGAGACGAATTCCATCCAGAATGAGTCGAAAGTAGACATGTGCGCCGCCGCGCCACGCCGCCGCCGCCGAACAATTTTACGTCACGCCGACGCCGAATGAGCTATCGGCGGCGCGCCATTCGCCGATCCGCACAACGCCTCCGATTTCGTATTTTCACGCCGATAGATAATTTGGCTCGTGAAATGTAATACTTTTATAACAAAAAAAACATTCTCTACAAAATAATGCTTATGGCATTTCTATAGGGATTCTTACAATAACACTGCGAAACACGTTTTTTTCTCAGGCACCAAAATACCGCTATACACTCAATTAAGGGTTACTGAATCCATTGCCGTTTTCAAAAATATCAAAGCACGTCTAGTTTTTTAAATATTGGCTGTTGAAAATGCCAAAATTGACTATTTTAGCCAACTTGCATGCAAGTTTGCCAGCTTGAAAGGCAATTTATTTGCTTAATTTGTCACAGAATTCAAACTTTATGTTTATAACAATACTTATCAACAAAGTTTACAATACTTTCGATGCTGAAAAGTTATTTTTTAGCGATTTAAAAAAGTATTGTATTTTCCCATATAAGAGAAACGAAGAATTTTGTATGGAGACAGTAACCATGTTGAAAAAATTGGTTTAATGCAAATTTAATCGGGCAATTTCAACCAATTTTCATCTAAAATGAAAGTTTGAGTTCTGTTATGCATGCTTGGTGGAGAAGATCAGAAAAAAATTGTTAGATTATACCTCAAATTTTATGTAAACATCAATAAATCCAACCAACCTGTAGCTAAAAATTGTGACGTGCTGGAACATTTCTGAGAATGGCATCAGATTCAGCAACCCTAAATCTACTAGAGACACATAATTTGATCCTTGAGACACGCAAACATGTCATTTTTGTTACGCTGTGTAATTTATCAAGGAATTAATCCAAGAATTCCTCTATGCATTTATCTAGGGACTTCAATAATTTCTCTATCAACTCCATCTTGATACATTCCTAAGATTTATCTGGGATTTATCCTGGAATACCTACACGGATTTCTCCTTGAACTATTTCAGTGTTTCCTGCAGGAATTAATTCAGATATTACTTCAGAATGACTAGAAGACCAGCATTTATTCTAATAATTTCTTTAGTAACCACTCTACGGATCTCAACAGATTTTTCGATAAAAAATCAATTGAAATTTCTCCAGGAGTTCCTCCAAGACACTACCAAGGAATCTTTATAGGAATTCCATAACATAATTCTCGATGAATTGTAGCAAGTGTATACCCAAGAATTATTACCAAAGAAGTTTTTTCAAAGTTTTCTCTCATATGTTAGAATAAGGATCCCCTCCAGGGAATCTTTCATGAATTATTTCACAGATATTTCTAAGCTTCATCTGGCGTTTCATAAGAAACTCATTTACCATTTTTTTTTTAAATTTCTTCTCGGTTATGTTTAGTATTTTCCAGGGAATCTGTAGGATTTATTCAAAATATTCTCTCATAAATTATTTAGGAGTTTTGCCCTGAAAACAATCGTGTTGTAAAAAATAATCCAGGGATTTCTTCAAAATACTCCTAAAGCAATTTAATTTTAAACGTAAACCCTTCCGTGTTTCCATTACTAATTCCTCCAATGATTAATGAAAGAATCGCTTAAAAATATTCTAAAAATAACATAAAACTTTTCTTCAACGAATTTATGAGTAGATAATTCGCAAAGGAAAATTTTACATGGATCTTCAACATCAACTTCTCTCGGAATACCACCAAAGATACTTTTTTTGACTTCCTTTAATTGTACATATAAAATTTTGCTCTCTGAAGAAATTGCTTAAAGATAAATGAAAAAAAAACACTATTAATTCTTGTCTGAAGGCTATGGAAATTTCTCTGTGCGCTCCTGTATTTTCAACGTTAATTTTAACTGAATTGATAAACTAAATAAGTGACCATTGCTAAAGAATGTTATTCACTAAACACACGCTTTTTTTCATCAGAAAAATGTAACAATTTTTGGTGGTTTAAATAAAATTTATGACATTTTATATCCAAAAGTTACTCTATGCACATTTTGATCACTCTTCCCTAGTGAATGGATGATAGATTTCTAAACTTGTTATTGACTTGACTACTTTTATTGAATTAGGAATTGTATTAACATAAATTAATAACAACAATTTTCTTATAAAATAACATGATAACCAAGTCAGTATCTGGTTCAACTATTCATCCCCGCTCGAGTTTTGGTAGCATGTATACTGTAATTAAGTTTTTATCGGCGAAAATGTAAAAAAGTGTGTTGGAGAAAATTGTGAGCTATTTGGTAATCTAACGTAAAGCTTAAATGCGTAGATGGCACTCTTCCAGGATAGGGATTAATGCATCTTAATCAAAGTTTCTAGTGAAAACTGTGGAAGAAAAAAATCACCACAATCAATTAACTGACAAGGTTTTTACAATTTAAGGCACAGGAAACCGTATATATGTATTTCAATTGGAAAAACTTTCGCAACCTAACCTTATTTTTGATTTCCAATAGGAGTTTCGCGCACTGCAGATATTGCTCTTAAAGCTCCATCAGTATTGATTCCAGCATTCATTCAGCAAATTCTCCTTCTGCAGCATTCTTTCAGCAATCTTCTCCTTTCACATGCATAAGAAAGTTATCGCATGTAAATTTGTTCAAAAATGATCATGATGCACTAGTTCATGAATTACTAAGCATTAATTTTCAACAAAAAAAGTAAAACTTCTTCTATCTCTTTCTCTAGAGCATTGTCCATGTATTCTTGTAATTTTTTCAACAGGAAATTTATTAAGAATCTTGTTTGTGTTTTTTAAGAACTAAACCAGAGCTGCATTTAAGAGCCACTTTAAGAACTCCTCAAAAAATCTTTTAGGGATACTTCAATATACTTCTTTAGATTATACTCCAGGAGTTTTTCTCTGAAAATGATCAAAGCAACGGAGTTCCGCAACGATTTCTTACAAGATATTCTCGTAGGATTCATCCCAGAACTTCTTCAGTAATACTTGCAAAGATACTCACAAGATTTTTTATTGTATTTCTGAAGTGATTCCTCCAAAGTTTTCTACAGAACATCTTTCAAACAAATCATTATGATGGCATTACATCGTTTCCTATTTTTTTTAGGATTATTTCGAGAATGTCTTTAATCATTCATGCAAGAATTTTTCGAAAAGTTCTTCCAAAAGTCAAACAAAAAAAAATCAAAGATTCTTGTTACACAATTTTTTTTCGATAAATCGTACACATTTTTCTGGGGTAGTTTATCAAGATATTCCTGCAAGTCCCTTTTTGATCGAGTATTTTTCCTGGTTCTTTATTATTTTACCCGAGGATTTGTCTAGAAACTTTTCTTAGATTTTTCCCGGAGATTAAATACAATGAATAAATTTAACAAATATATTTTGGTAATTCTTGATTGATATTCTTGATAGCAAATTCTTGAAGCATTTTAATATTGGATTAAAATGCTTCAGGAATTGGCTATCAAGAACATTTCTATAAGTTTTCTAGCAAAGTTTTTCATATAATCGAAAACGGGTAACAATTTCAATCGCTATACTATTTGAAATATTGTGATGGTGCATAAACTGTTTCATCCTTTTAATTGTAGTTTATTTTTATGTACCTACATTTCCCAAGCGCTAAACGCGAAAATATCTAGCATGATCATGGGTGTTCGGTTGTGAGTTCGAATCTCACCGCTCGAGGGTTTTTTTTTTCAAAAATTTTCTCGACGTTCAATGACATATAATATCTTGAAGGCCTTAGCCTAATAGTAATGCCCGCGGCTACAAAGAAAAGCAATGCAAAAGGTGTATGGATTTAATTTCCGGACAGTTTTTTTGTTCGAAAAGATCTTGACTTTTCGAATAAAAAAAAAAAAAAAACTTCCTGTGCCTTCCTTGGGTATAAAGAGTTATCGTACAATCCCAACGAGACACGAATGCGAAAATGGCAATTTTGCCAAAAAAAATCCCAGTTAACAACTGTGGAAGTGCTTGTAGAGAACTAAGCTAAGAAGTAGGCTCTGTCCAAGTTGGAACGTAACGCCGAAAAAAATAAACACAATCTGCAAACATTTCGACGTCCAATTTTCTCCACGCTGATGTACGCCGCCGTCGCCGCCGCCGAGACTCATCAACGGCGTAGCGGAATTTGGGGCAAGTGTGCCACCTTAAGCAAATTGATCTCTAACTTTGCCCAAAGCTTATAAAATCCACTTATTTAGCCTCATGATGTTAGTTTCACATCTTTTCATAATCACAGTATCATTCAAAAAGAAAATAACTTCAAAAAGTATTAGTTTTGGAGCTTCTCAAATACCATCCAAAATAACCTATTTTTCGACACTATGGGGCAAGTGTGCCACCCATATGGGGCAAGACGGCCACCGAATGAACATCGCATGTAAGGGGATGATTTATAACAAGGTTCAAAACATGCCTAGCTCTCTATTACTCAATTCGAATAACTTAAATGGTTGTTTTTGTCTCCATTCAATAGAATATATGTATTACCCTAATATTACGGTGAATATGTATGAACCTACATTAGATCAGCACTATATAACGGTAAAATATTGATGTAGATATGTAAAACGGTACTTAATAAGTCAAAAACAAGTTATTTTTGAATATTTAGAGAAAAAAATCACTTTAGGGGCAAAAATGTCAGTTATTCCCCCACTATACTTCAGAAACCACTACTGGTGCCTCATTTTGGTTTATTATTATGATTTGAATGATGATGATTACATTTTTATAAATTTCACTCCAACAATTTTCGTTTACCAAATAGGTGGCACACTTGCCCCAATAAGTATAGACTTCAACCAAACTGGATTTCGTATGTAGAACTGAATCCTCTTTTCGTTCAAATACCACAATAACTTACACATTTGAATAGTTTCAAGATCTACAATACATAAAAAAATCTGTTAATAATTTACCTTTTACCATGCTATTTAAAAACAACGAAATCTTATAAAAATCCACTCAAATTTGGTTGTCTTTGCAAAAGTCGATGTAAATACGTGAAAAATAAAGCAACTTTCATCATATTTTGATAATTGTATTGTGAACTATAAGGGAACATATTGCTAAGCTCAAATAGAAAATATATATTGTAGTTTTTATAAAAAGCAGGGGTGGCACACTTGCCCCTATGGCACACTTGCCCCAAAGTCCGCTAACGCCGATCACGCCGCCGCCGCCGGTACAAAAATGCTCTAACGCCGCCGCTGATTTAAAATATTTCGGCGCACAGGTCTAGTCGAAAGAAATAAAAATCGTGCTCGATCATCTTCGAAACGGATGAAATTTTGCACATGGTTTCGGTATTGTATAATAAGTGTTTTCCGTAGAAAAATTGATCATTTTGACTCGAGAATAACTTTTGAAAATGGCCTATATTTTTTTATTTCAAATAAAAATTCAAACTCCGGAACTCCGGAAAAAATGTTCTATGAAGGAGTTGTAGTGGACCGTTTGAAATTTGATAAAAAATATACACTGATTTTTTTTTTTGTCAAATAAATACGTTCTGATGATACAATAAGAATCTTGAAATTATTTTGAACCACAACGATTATCCTGGTCCTTTTCTAGAAGTAGCCATTTCCGAATTATTAAAAGTTTAATACAAAAAATTATAAATTAAATCACAAAATATGACATTTTCATTAGTTATTCGTGATTCTCCATCTAGGAAAATGATAAGTGAAAAGAAATAAGGTCTTTACTCTTGATAAGGTAGTATTATTGATGGAGAACCGTATATAACTAATGAAAATTGCCTATTTTAATATTTAAATAATATTTTTCTTGCATTAAACTTGATATAATTCGAAAATAACAACTTCTAGAGAAGTTTTCCATGAAAATTTTTATGGTTTAGAATCATTTCAAGATTCTTCATAACGTATACATTTTGACAAGAAAAAATTTTAAAAATCGACCAAAAATTGCTCATAAAAAAACTTTTTTTATTAAAAATTTCTCCATCATGGAACTTTGTCCCAAATGTCTGTTAACTATTAAGATTCTATGGTTAAAATAAAAATATTGAAAATGGGGTTTTAGTGTAATTTAAAATGCATGTTTTATGTTTGAATTATTCATGGAAAAAATATAAAAAATTGCAGTGATTATTTTTTTCTTGTAGCCCGAACGGCTCACCAAAACTTCTTCATAGAACTTTTTTTTTCTTAAATCAACAGTTTCGGAGTGAGAGTTTTTCAAATAAGTTGCATGCAAAAATTTAAAGGCCATTTTCGAAAGTTATTCTCGAGTCAAATCCTTATAGGCTTCCAGGAAACAATTGTAGATTTATTCGGGGCGTATAAAGTTTTTTTTTATCAGAGCAAATACTTTTAAAAATTAATGAAGAAGTGTTTTATTGATTTTTTCTTCATAAATCCATAAAGAATGTGTAACAGCAATGCTTGATTCTCTATTCCAAATACACATTATATTATTGGTCATAAGCCTGGTAGAGGTATTAAAATAATCGTAGAAGAAAATCTTAGACTAAACGCAAGAATGTTGATAAATTCCTTAGAAATATTTTAATTTCATATCTGAAAATGTAGAAGTATTAATTGAGGGAACGTTTTGTAACGTTTCACTCCGAACCTTTTCATTTGTCTACATATTTTTGATATAAGAATTTAGAGGTGCATTTTAAAGCACATGCATCGCACCTTTTCCTTCCTGTCAGTTCCGTGTAAATCGTGAGGGCGGTTGTCGTTTGTCACTGACAGCAGGGATTCATTCCACGGAAGCTTAAAAAGAATCCACCGAACGACGGGAAGTGAAGCCGCCCAAGGTGTGCCGCCAACTGAACTGCTTCGCAGTGCTTTGTTTCCGAGGTCTCATTCCTCTGCCAAGCACCAAACAACGGCCACTTTGGGTTATTTTTTCCTTTCTCCGTACCACTGAAAGCTTCAATTTAACGATTCCGCTCTCTCCAGCTTTTACGAGCTGTCGAATCGAGATGCATCCCCAGCTGCCGTGTGCAAAGCTGAGCCTTGTTCTCGTGGGACATCCCGATCAGAAGTGGATAACACAATTGCCAAGAAACCAAAAGTTGCATTACAATTAACGTCAGAAGTCATTATATTGTACAAATCGTTTGAATACCGAGCTTTCTCACAGAAAACTGATTTTTTCGGAGTTAATTCGTACATTTAATTTTATCAAGTATCTCAGATTGTTTCAATTTTTTTAAACGCCAACGATCGGGATCACCGTAGTCCGGAAATGGGAGGTGAAAATGCTTTCACTCCGGCTGTCGATTTTCGGAAGCAGCTGCTCTCCACTGCCAGGACCGAGGGCGAAGGGTGAAACGGAAATATAAAACTCATAAAATAATGGCAGGCTAAACGTGGGGCGGCGGATGGATGGATTCCGATGACGTCGAATGCGAAGGGGGAAAAGTGCAAGTGCGAGGGGGCAAATGCTCGTGTTGGAGCTTTTTTTTTTTCCCGCGCTGCTCTTTGACTGGTTTTCTGTTCTTGTGTGCTTTTAATTATATGCTTCGGCAGCGCGATGGAAAAATACCATTAGTTGGGTAAACAATGAAGAAAGTGCTTTCATTTGGCTGATTTGGATTTCTTATTTCGCTTTTGGGCGGGAAGGCTCGGGAACCCTCCGCCCCTGCAAGTTTGACCTGAATTGTTTGAGTGCGGGAAACATTAGACGAATTTGCATTGCAAAGTACATTACATTATTGCTTGCTCGAGTAATGGGATGGAGATTGTGTCCTAGACTCACTTTTTTATGACAAAAACTGTATATCTGAATGTTGAAATTGGGGAAATTACTGCATGTTTTAGTTGGTTGCATAAATTGTTCTGATGGCCATTCACTTGCTTTGGGATATTCCATGCAAACTGATATGTTACATGTTTATTTTGTTGTGTTATACACGTCGAAACATCGACTTTGATTGTATAAAATAAATGAAGTTCCCATCGATGGAGACGCGTGATCATCCATCACGAAACAGCTCCCGCTAATTGCAAAACAAATCCCATAAAAGTCAAACTGCACAAGCATGTAATAAACAAATTTCCCAACTGCCTTGTTCAACGGTTTCCCGGTTTCATTTTTTCCACCTCTCGTCAAAACTATATAGCCAAACAACAATCACTACTACTTCATTCACCCACAACTTTTCGCAACGCAACGGTCTCCCTCTGCGTACTCATTAACCCCTACATCCGACCGACCAAACGACCGCTCGTCATGGGGACTATCAAAAGTGAACAGGAGGGCACAGACAGACAGACGTAACTCTCTAGCTAACTTCCGTCATAATCCTTTCGAAGTCGAATCTAAAATACAAAACTGAAGATGCTCTTACAGTTGAAGTCGCAATACTCGTAGAGTAATTCGGAGTAATTCGGAGTAGGAGTATTTTTCAGCATACGAGGAAGAAATCTGTGATCTATGGATAAGGGAATGGCGTGCATCGTGATTTCGCCCTCGCCTTCATTTTTGCGCCACCCAACGATATTACAAACTCGTAATAAAAATCATATTACTGTTAAACTCATCGAGTAACTGTAATGAAAACGGAAGCCAAGCGCGAAGCAAAGCAACGCTGAGATGCAGTCGTAAAGGATTGGACTGGCGTGGTGTGGGGATTAACAGTTTTTGGGAGATACTCAACTTGTTACTGACAAAGAATTTTTAGATTTAGATTTACGTGTGATTGAATTGCACTTCGAAGGACGTTCTTAATGTGCATCATGAATCTCTTCAAGTTTCACAGGTTCCAAATCATTTCAAAGTACTATAATATTTGACTCACATGCACAAAGTAAATTCCAGCATAGCAGCAAATATTGTTTGAACCAGTCTGCTGGTGGCGTTAAAATGCTGAGCAAAACAGGAACTTTGTTCCTTCACTATGAATTGCACTCTCATCCGACGATAGAAAGGATAAGAAGAAAATTGGTTTGAGGATTTTCTCTCCAGAGGGTTACCGTAGCTCATATGGATAACACCCAAGCGTACTTCAAGGACAACTCTGTTCTGATACTGATGTAATTGTCATTTGGGTGTCTCAGATAAAATCATTGTTTGAACAGTCAATAATTGAAGTACACTTTGCACATTACGCGCTGTTGAAGTGCTGATTGCACTTCACACATAAGAGAAAATATTTTTGTCTGAAAAACGGTGCAGTGTCTACCAATCAGGTATCAGGTATCAGAAGGCCCATTCCAAAGGCACGTTTCCCACCAGTTGAGAGATTTGTGCCATCGCCATATATGAGCCCTTTTCCATCATCTACCCAATAGGAGAGGAAAGGAAGGATGGAAGATGAAAATGTAAGTTATATACTGAATAATTGAATAAATAAAATTGAAAAAAAAAATAATAATCTTATTTGTTCCATAGAAAAGAAAGAATCTCTTTTCAGTGTAATGAAAAATTGAGGCAGAAACAGTTTTTTTTTTTCAGTTTTTCTTAGCGGTGTAATTTTTCATGAAAAATATCATCCATTCCGACTTATGACGGATTTCACGCCAACTCGACAAAGGGATTGGCAGCACCCCTTCAGAATTCAATGAAACTTTCTGGGTGTGAAGAATATGTGAAACTAAGATACTTTGCATACTTTGTTTTTTTCAAAATAGATCTAGACTAACATTTGGAAAGGGTCAAAGTTTTTTTTAACTTTTTTTATAAACCCGTATAACTCGAAAACATTAAGACCTACAAACAAGTGTTGTATGAGGGACTGTCGTGAAATTTCCTGACGTTTTAGAGAAAAATATTAAAAAAATAAATACACATTTTCTACACCGAAAAAAAAAAATATTCAAAACTTTAAAGTCGATTTAAAAAAAAACGGCCACTTCAGATCTTGATCATTCTTAAGCAAAATGTTTCGTAATTAAATTTACTAAAAGTCGCCCATACATTGCAAATTGGGCATATTTTAAAGAAAAAAGTTTTTCTAACATCGAATTTTTTAAGTCCCAAAGTTTCTTTTTACTTTTTTTATAAACTCGTATAACTCGAAAACGGCAAGACCTACAAAAAAGTGTTGTATGGGGGACTGTCGTGAAGTTTCCTGAAGTTTAAAAAAAAAACATTTAAAAAATAAAAACACATTTTCTACACTGAAAAAAAAAATATTCAAAACTTTAAAGTTGATTTAAAAAAACGGCCATTTCAGATTTTGATCATCCTTAAGCAAAAAGTTACGTAATTAAATTCACTAAAAGTCGTCCATACATTGCAAATTGGGCAAAAAAAGTTTTTCTAACATCGAATTTTTTAAGTCTCAAAGTTTTTTTTTTACTTTTTTTATAAACCCGTATAACTCGAAAGCGGTAAGACCTACAAAAAAATGTTGTATGGGGGACTGTCGTGAAATTTCCTGAAGTTTGAGAAAAGAATATTGAAAAAATAAAAACACATTTTCTACACTGAAAAAAAAAAAAATTCAAAACTTTAAAGTCGATTTAAAAAAAAACGGCCACTTCTGATTGTAATTATCCTTAAGAAAAAGTTTTGTAATTAAATTTACTAAAAGTCGTCCATGTATTGCAAATTGGGCATATTTTAGAGAAAAAAGTTTTTCTAACATCGAATTTTTTAAGTCCAAAATGAACTTTTTATTTAATTTTTATTTCGCTTCAAATCGTCTAGTATGATCATGTTTTCAAGTGATTAATGAGTTTTAATCACAAAATAGATTATATTTGTTTTATTGGGAGTAGTTAAAAGAAATAAAACGGAATTATACAGTTTTTTTTTAAATTAAATTCAATCGATCTCGCACCATACCGCTTATGAGAAAATCAACTCCTTCTAACAATCCGATGGTTTTTTTTTATGGTTGGAAAGATATCACAATAATATTTAATTTCTTATTTGGTCAAAGCCAATCTTAACAGGTGTCTGGAAAGGGTCAATATTATGCTTATGAAAAAAGTCGTGGTTTGTTTTTATTTTTATTATTGCTATATATCCTAAAACGTAGTATCTGCACATGAATATTTACATTATTTTTTGGCTTTACTGAATAAATTGAATATTTTTGGTTCATCCTCTGAATTGGTATACCGTTTGGCTGCAATTTGTGTATCACTAGTAGGCATAAAACAATGATATTTTTGGGTACCAGGGACAGTTTTAACCTTATCAAACAATTCCATCAATTCCTCTGACATTTTAACATATTGTTCATTAGATATACAGTACTGGACAGAATAAAGTACGCATTGGCCGTTTTTCCATACAAAATGGTCAAGTTTGGAGATCTAAATTTCAGCTTTTAGTGGTCCGATTTGATCTGAAATTTTCACCACAGCCTAGATATAACATAGATTTAACTCAATTAAAATATCACTGCATTTGAAACACAATCTTTTAAATTAATAAAAATCTCTCAATTTGCAAAAAAAATTGCAAAATTTAATTTTGAAAATATTTTGAAAACAATCAGTTTTTCCGAAAAATGATGTTCTGCAAACTTGTGTGTCTTATCAAATTGTACATATTTGCAGAAGAACATATTGCCCTAAATATTTTCATTTAAAAATTATTTTTACTTTAAAATTTTGTCATTTTTATCAATATTTGAGATTTGCGATAACTTAAAAGTTCGTAAATGAAAAACTATGAATTTCTAGCCTAGCAAATTTGAGATTACTTTCAAGCTGCAGTGAAAATTTCAGGTCAATCGGACAACTAGAAACCGAGATATAAGACTCCAAACTTGATCATTTTGTATGGAAAAACGACCAATGCGTACTTTATTCTGTCTAGTACTGTATAACAGAAATTTAATTTGGTGATACATGTATCAGTTTGTTTCACTGCCCAGTCGAATAGTTCTCGCGGAGTTGCGATTGTGTTTCCATAGTATTTTGCAAGACTTGCTTTTTTTGCCATTCGCTTGAGAGTGCCACCAATAGCGTCACAGGGGCCTTTGCCGTAAGATGTGGCAAAAAAGTGCCACTCTGCTTCCAATCCATGTATTTTCTTGAAATTACATAAGCTGGCAATTTTTTTTCTATTTTTATAATGAGCTGCAGCTCCATCTGACTTAAAAATAACTTTTGATTTGTTTAACAAAATTTATCAATTTTGAAATAAATAGCTGAACTGCTACTGTGTCATGGGTCTAATATTATAATAAAACTAACATTTTCCAATTTATTATCTTTTTTATGATAAATTTAGAATTGGGAGTTATTCCAGTGATATCCTTGAGCAGCGTTATAATTTTCAGAAAAGTCGCTAATTACCAGTATTTAACCTTGTTTTAAGGAGTCTTTTTTGTTTCGTGAAAAAGAAGACTGTTATTTGCAAATAAAATCATGAGTTATGAGCTTATCAACTTTTTTAGGTAGATAACAATACAAACATATTCATTATTTCTTATTCATCTGGCGTTTAAGGCAGGTACGTTTAGTAAGTTATTTTTCACAAAACTTTTTCTAGAAGAGAATTTAATGGGATATGGATAAGGTTGTAACTTTTCAATGTTTGCTATACTGTTGTGATACCTTTAGAACCATAAAAATCCGTCGGATTGTTAGACGGAGTTGATTTCCTCATAGGCAGAGGCGAAGTCCATTGATTGCTTTCAATTAAAAAACATAATCACTGTATAATTCCGTTTTTTAACTATTCTCAATAAAAAATACAATCTATTTTCTGATTCAAACTCATTTACACGATCATATTTGACGGTTTAAAAAAAATCTTTGAAAAAAAAAATCAGTTTTGGACTTAAAAAATTCGAAGTTAGAAAAACTTTGTTTCCTAAAATTTGCCCAATTTGCAATGTATGGACGACTTTTAGTAAATTTATTTACGAAACTTTTTGCTTAAGGATAATCAAAATCTGAAATGGCAGTTTTTTTTTAAAATCGACTCTAAAGTTTTGAATATTTTTTTTTCAGTGTAGAAAATGTGTTTTTATTTTTTCAATATTTTTTTCTCAAACTTCAGGAAATTTCACGACAACATTTTTATAGGTCTTGACATTTTCCAGTTATACGAGTTTATAAAAGAAGTAAAAAAAACTTTGGGACTTAAAAAAATTCGATGTTAGAAAAACTTTTTTCTCTAAAATATGCCCAATTTGCAATGTATGGGCGACTTTCAGTAAATTTAATTACGAAACTTTTTGCTTAGGGATGATCAAAATCTGAAGTGGCCGTTTTTTTTAAATCGACTTTAAAGTATTGAATCATATTTTTCAGTGTAGAAAATGTGTATTTATTTTTTCAATGTTTTTTTTCTAAAACTTCAGGAAATTTCACGATAGTCCCCCATGTAACACTTTTTTGTAGGTCTTACCGTTTTCGAGTTATACGGGTTTATAAAAAAAGTAAAAATAAACTTTGACCCTTTCCAAATGTTAGTCTAGATCGATTTTGAAAAAACAAAGTATGTAAAGTATCTTAGTTTCACATAGTCTTCACACCCAGAAAGTTTCATTGAATTCTGAAGGGGTGCTGCCAATCGCGTGTCGAGTTGGCGTGAAATCCGTCAATAGGTACGCCCCCCTTTGTTCAGTATGAGGCAAAATACCCTGCGATTCTGTCTAAGAACCATCCAATTATGGGTTTGCTGATCGAATACGGAATAAATCCCATCTGCTCCTGGAGATTCGCATGGAGCCAAACTATTAAGTGCCCATTACGTCGATTCAGGAGTTACATACGATACTGCGAGCCGAAGCCAGAGACTCGTAACTGCATGAAAAGACATTTGGTTCATCCGTAGAAGCTATTTTCCACATCCGGGGAAGTGTATATTGAATAACCATTCTAAAACTTGAACGACTCTGATCCAGTTGAACGGCGTCTGTTCCAACTCCTTCTACATTGTTTCCTGAGTCTAGTCAGATCGGAATTCCACCATGGGGTCGCTCTTGTAGTTTTCACAGACCGTAGAGGACATACTTCTTCAAAAGCTTCCATATAATGTAGGACGTTGAAGTATCAATGGTATCATTCAAATCACTTAGATTTTCAATGGCTATGTCAAGTAATCCAAGACCTGTCCGATTTAGAATTCCATTTTACTGGAGCCTCTCAAATTGATATCTGAGCTGCCCCAGATGATGTGATGAGCATCACTGCCCACAATCAGCTGAAGGCCTTTTGTTACGTAGTGTACGACAACTCGTTTGAAATCATCCGTTGGAGATGGTTCATCATGTGGTAAATATACCGAACAATAGACGTTTTTCCTATTGCGGTCACCAGCAGCAACATCAATTCTGACAGCATATAAATCCCGTATTTTATATTTACTCAAAGAAGCAAAAACTGGGTCCACAAGTTTACCTAGATAGAAGTTCCCCTTACGAAAATGAGGTTCTTGAACTAGCGCCACTTGGGCTGTACCATTTTGCATGAATCTGCAATCTAAGCACGAAAAAGACCAGAAACGAAAAAACCAGATCGGTATCTATTGAAAGTCTCCAAAGACGTAAAAGCACAGAGTACACTGTGTACAACGCATAATGCGAATCTATATAGGTGATAATTTTAACTAAATAACCACATGTTCATAAACCCACCCTTATTTAGCCTTAGGCTGGACACTGAAGAAGGGCAGCCGATTATCTTGGAGAAGCCGCATCACACTGAGCATACTACCAAAACGTGGTAGGAAGATTAATCCATGAACTTTTGAGTTACTCTTGTACGACTGAAAGTAAGTATTCGAAAAAGTTAGTGGATGACTTCAAGCTGACGTTTCATTCAGAGTCCCATGGGACATATTTAATTTAAATGTTTATTTATAAATTAATAACAAATGTTCTATTATACAGAATTTTATCTAACCTCAAGTAGCTTTTTACAGGGTTGAACGTTTGAGTGCAATATTGATGTTCAAATCCTTTTTGAACTTTTGGAACAAACAAACTCTCTATCCCAATAAAACGTTTGTAATCCTATCAAGTTAAAAACAAACTAATAAACCATTCCATCTACGATTTTTTTTCCTCTTCGACATGTATTGGAACTTGGTAGAGCAAGCTGAGACTGGGTTCCATTTGAAAGATTTTGCAGGTATGGCTGCTATTTCAACCTTACCCACTTGAATGGTAGCCGAAAACAAGAACCAAAGGTGATCTCCAGACCGGAACCAGACTCGAATGCAATAGCTTACATTCGGTGAGAAATGGAATTCCTGTTTTTTTTTATTATTGAAATAAGGCTGCTATTTCAGGTAATTGAAATAAAATCTTCACCAGATGAAATGCATTGAATCTGAACCATTTCAGGCACCTATCTGGAACATTGCTGGAAAGGTGAAAAAACCAGATTTCAATAAGCAAATCTAATTTGTGATACATGTTTTCCACACCTCGACTCCACCGAGAAAATAAGCCGGTAAATGGATTTAAGACGCAATCAAATTTAATTACCATAGACGCGTGTCATACAACCACCTCGTTTTCCGCCTGATGCGAGTCGGAGTCAGCAATCAAAGTAGGTATGATGAAATGATCCCCAAAAATGAACATAAGAAAATCCATAAACCATCCTTTGCGGTTGCTGCGTTCATCATATGCCAGGAGAAGCCATCAGAGCAGGCAAATTAAATCCTATCCATCTCGCTGAGCACGTAAGTGATTTAATTTCGAGCAAAGGAGGCTGGGGCGAGCTCATGTTCTTAACACGTTCAATTCAAAGCAACATCGGCCAACTTTTGCGTTGTGCTATAAAATGGATTCTTTTATCGTTCGTTTGTCAACGGCAGCCAGCCTTACAATGCTCGCTAATAAACACTGCAAATGACAGCTTTTTATTGCAACAGACTTACTTCAATTTGTCCTCTAATTAAGCTGTAATCACTCTTTTCCCGGAAGCCAGGACAAAGACAGTTACTGTTTTTGTCACCTTTATATTTCGCGCACCAGAAATTCGTTTACGCTTTGTCGTCCTTTGTGTGGACGCGACAACACTAGCAGGAAGACATTCCATAATTTCTCAATTTTCCTTGAATGGACGCGTCTTCCCGGGGATATGACGGCTCTAGGGCAGGAGGTGAAATCATCTTTGTCGTGCAACTGCAGCGCAAAGTGTCCAGAAGGAACCAGCTGGCTCGGTGAGGAGCATATAAATCTTCCGTTGTTATCTGACAGTTTTAACAGTGTGTAATAGAAGAGAAAGTTTTCCCGCTCCGAATGCAGTTGCAGAAAGTTGCAACCAGGACTTGTCAGGACGTCTCACCATGGGGGGGAGGACTGGTACTGGGATAAGAATCCTTACTCTTTGGATTCTTTCGCAGTAGCAGCCCGGAACGTGTGAATGTGCATGATGGTTGAATTGAATACGAGTGAATATGTGTGACGACAGTAGTTAAACTCTCATCTAGATTCATTTTTGGATCAGATTGTGTTGATGATGTTCTTAGTCAAAGTTTTAAAGGTTTTTTTTTGTGATAAGTTTTTTACAAAAGGTGAAAATTAAGTAACGATTGACATTTAATTTTAGTTCAGTTTCAGTTCAGTTTTAGTTCAGTTTCAGTTCAGTTTCAGTTCAGTTTCAGTTCAGTTTCAGTTCAGTTTCAGTTCAGTTTCAGTTCAGTTTCAGTTCAGTTTCAGTTCAGTTTAAGTTCAGTTAATTAGTTTTAACATTGTACTTAAGAGCTTAAGAAGTTCCAAATTTTTGTCCAACTACATAAAACATAGCAATTCAACAAACAGCAAGTAGCAGTTCCCCATTATGCCCCATTTTACTTCCATTTCGGTTACGATTATGGTGATTACTTCCTTATTCCCGAACGTAACAATCACAACGATCACAAAAATGGTGCGTCGTGACCAGGACGAAAGAAAGCACGATTACGTCCATTGCTTCCAGCCGTAGAAAAAATATCCTTTACCCACCCCCCCTAGCAACGAACCTTTGTTTTGCCCCTTTGATGATTTGCACCTTTTTTACGCACTTTCCTCGCCGGTTTACTCACTTGCCTTTGGTTTCGGTGCTCCACCTCGCTCATTATCGCCACGGGTATTGTTATCTTTAACGACAAAGACGGCAATGACGAGGTCGACGAAGTGGAAACAGAAGGAGACTGTCTTTGAAGCCCAACAATGCGTTCTTCTGAGGGCGCACATAGCGTAGGCGTTGACACCGAAAAAAGGAAAGTCATTACGGCCGGTAATAAAATCGCTGCTTCGATAAGACAAACCCCGGAGACGACGCATTAATTGACACACCTCAATCCCAAACGAACGAAGCCTTGAGCCTTCGCCCAATGCAGGGCGGAAGAAAAATTCTGTCCCATTTCATTAAATGGACAGGAAATGAGGAGTCTCCTGGTCTTACAAATTCTCCGCTTCCAGCTCATGGGCGTTGAGTGATGGGGATCTTTCGTTCATTTCCGGAAGCGGCCCGTCGTCGTTTATGACAGATTGAGATTTTCCTCCCCGCTGTCGTCATTGCACCCCGGTCAGCATAATAGAAGACGACGATGATGATTCGACCTTTTCTACATGTGCCCAATCCTGGTTTCGTATTTATGAGGTCACAGCATTTGTCCGTTTCCACATTTTGATTGACGCTGCTTCTCAGTAGGCTGTCTCCCATCATTTACAGACGATTATTTTCTATGTAGTTCACTTTGATCACATCAACTCACTCCAAGGTCACTTTGATGATTTTGGCAAACACGCGCCGGCCTCAGTTTTGGACGGTTTCAATTGATACTCTAATCGAAATACACTAAAACCCGCCCAAAACTAACGCCGGAGCAGTGCCTTCGGAGCGCGTTCCGATCCAACTGACAACTGCTGCCCTCCCCAGAGGATAATTCTTCTGGAAAACTCGTTCACACTACGATTATTAAACATGAAAACACGCTGCAGTTGTAACTTCTTCTCCATTAGTGTGCTGTGCTTCTCATCCAAGTGAGCGAGGTGCTTTTGATAGACGCAGACAGTAGTAAGCTTTCACCATAGTAGAAGAGTTGAGCAATTTTCCACAGCACACGGTAAAGTTTCGCCTCACAAAACAGCAAGACGGGGAATAATGAAATGCGGACGCCCCCCTTCATCCTCTCCCATCATTTGCCAACCCTGTTTAGAAGAAAACACAAAACTATGCTAATGTGAATTGTACCGGCGATGGCAGCAAACGAAGGAGTAGTGCATTAAAATTTATAGAAAAAGATCCTCCACTCCCTTCGGGAAGGCGAGCAGTAGTTCACATGCATGATCCAGTTGAAATCCTCGTGGCATCCACCGCGCACCGTACCTTTTAAAAGCGGGAAGGTGTTTGCATAAAAATAAAACAAAAATAAACATTCATCTTTCGGCAAGACTTCTTGTACAGTTTCCCGCGTTTTCTTACGGTACTTACGTTTTCGGTAGCAACACGGAGATTCAGCATTTTCGTGAGTTTGTTCAGCCAGTCCGGTGTCTTAGAATGAGATGGTTCACGATAAAAATGAAGATTTCGTGGATTCTCAAGTACATATAAGTGAGACATTTTAAATATATTCTTCTTGTTCTTGCCGACGTTATAACCTAACGTTAAAACCAGGCCTGCTGATCAGCATAGTTTTCATGAGCACTTCTACGCATCTACATTTCCAGTTAAGCTCAGTTAAAATACTATAAAGTCATTATGGTCTCTGTCGAGGATTATTATGGGAAATCATCGATACAGGAAATGCTAAGGGAATTTTTCTACCAGGAATTCCACCAGAAATTTAATTAATAATTCCTCTAGAAATTTATCCACGGATTCAACCAGAATTCCTCCGGGGAAAATCCTTCAGGTAGCATTCTCTCAGAGATTACTTCGAAGGTTCCTCTAAAAATTATTCAGGATTTCGTCCACTTACTCCTTCTAAGATCAATCCAAAAAATCCTCAAGTAATAAGATCAATCCAAAATTTGTTCAGTAATTTTTCAGGGCTTACTCTATGGCTACCTCCATGACTTCCTACAGAGATAGTTATAGCCTTTTTTTTCAAAGATTCGTTCAGGAATTCCTCAAGAAGTTAGTTCCAAGGATGCCATATAGAATTACCCAGGAATCACATCACGAATTCTTTCAGATACTGTTCAAGGGATTCCTCAAGAAATTCAGCGCTACAAACTCCCCAAGAATTTCACCAGGACTTTTTTCAGGGCCTCCTCCTAGGATTCTTCCTTAACCTTTTGGTTGTCGCGTGAATGTTTGTAACGCGAGTAGTCGCGCGTTGTACTTTGTACAACACCCTTGGTTTTGTGAATATCTCAAAGGCCTGACTAATTAGAAAAATGGCGTCTTTGGCAAAGTTTTTCAGTAGCTCAAGGGCTATCATTGAACGTGTTAGTTGATTCTTAATTTTGTCACCAGGTGTCACTAGTGAGCATGGAACATTTGTTTTGCAGATCTCGGGATCTTGACCACTTAGAAAGATGACATCTTCAGCAAAGTTGTTCAGTACCTCAAATGCTTTCTTTGTATTATCCTTGAAGTTCGAGATTAGCTAAAATTCATGTAAGTTTCATGCTCACTAGCGCTGCCTGGAGGCAAAAATTTGAACAAACTAGCTCGAATAATGATAGTCTTTAGTTTACTGAACTACTTTGCCGATTATGCCATCCTTCTAAATAGACTAAAAGGTAAAAGTTCCAAGCCCATTAGTACCACATAGTGGTCAAATTCCAAATTAAATGAGGCACCATATGATAGTTCATCACCTCCAGAACAACTTTACTGAAGACTCCAAGTTTCGAAATTATCTGGTTTTTGAGATACACCAAACACAAATTGTGATCTACTCAATTATTTCTTGTAATTTTCCTACATATTCCTCCAGAGATTTACATAAACACCTACCGCAGGACTTTTTTAGTGATTCATCCAATGCTGCTTCAAGAATTTCATCAAGAAGTCCTTCAAATACTTATTTAAGAATACCTCCAGTAAAATTTAAGGAATTTTCACCAGGAATTGCTCCAGAAATTCTTAAATAGATTGCTCAAAAAAACAGTACAGGAATTGCTCTTTTACAAAATTTTCCAGTGATTCTTTTACTGATTTGCTAGTAATTACATGCAGAGATTTACTCCAGGAACTCTGACATTGATTAAAACCAAAATCTCTCCAAGGTCTTTTTTTTTTAAGAATCAATCAAAACTTCCTACACTGGATACCACCAGGAATTCCTTTACAGGGTGATTACTAATTCCGGTCAGTAAAGTAACTGATCATAGATAAAAGATGTATGTATGAATTTTAATTTCCAGTGTACATTCTGCTTTGTACATCTATAAAGTTTGTTTTGACAATGTAAAGATTAAATCTTTTTTCATTTACCTTAGGTTTTAGTCGTATTGTTTTAAAGGCATAACACCTGGCACGCACGTTTTCGCAGATATGTATTTTTGACTAAACTCCGCTGAAAAATTTGCCTGATTAAAACAGTATGTTACCACAATCTTTCAGACTCACTAGGGAATAAAATAAGACTAATTATGGAAAATTTAAGCGAAAAAAATATGTCTTTTTTGGTTAAAATATATGCTTCTGAATGACGTTCGTGTTAACTGTAATGCTTCTGAAACAACGCATGTGGCTAGAAATTAAGACAAAAAAATAAATACGTTATCTATGTACAGTGAAGAATAATGTTACAGATGTCCAAAACTGGATATACACTGGTAATTAAACATCATACAACCATCTTTTTTCTATGATTACTTATTTTACTGACAGTAAATAGTAATCACCCTGTAGAGATTCCGCTTGCAATTTTTAACACCTAGGTTTATCATCCGATATTCTCTAGGGAATCTTCAATTAATTCTTCTATAAATTCTACCAGTGTTTCCTTCAAAGATTCTTCCTTGTATTCTTGAAGGTACCCTATGAAGCATTCGTCCTAGGATTTTTGCAGAATCTACCAAAAATTTCCCCGAGGATTCCCAAAGGAATTTATTCATCATTTCCATCCAGTACTTTTTGAAGGATTTTTCCAAGGAATTCACCAGGAATTACCAAAGCCAATCTTTCAGGAACTACTTTGGGAATCCCTGAAGGAATTCCTGTTTTGAATCTCAAGAGGAATTCCTGGATAATATACTGGTGGATTCCCAAATCATTGAAATCCTTATAAGAAATTGTCTGGTGAAATTGCTGGAAGAATTCGTGATGGTAAATTAATTTCTGGTAAAATCCCTGAAGGAAGTCTTGATAACCCTCAAGAATTCTTGGATAAATTGTGGGAAGAATTTCTTAAGGATAAATTTCATGAGGAATTTCGGGAGGCATCCAATGAATAGTTCAGGGAGAAATCCCTCTAGCTATTCCGAGTGGAATCCCTTAAGGAATTCCGGGAGGACTCCCTTGAAGAATTCCTGGAGGATTCACTTAAAGAATCCCGGAATGAAAATTCTGGTAGAATCCCTTCATTAATTGCGGGAGAAATCCGTTATAAATAGCCTAATGGAATCCTAAAGTAACCTTAAGAAAAATTCTAATAGAATCCCAGAAGATGATATAATCCTAGGAGGACTTCATAATGAAATCTTAAAGGTATGTCTACTGAAATCAGTGGAAAAACTTCTGATGGAATCCTTGAAAAAAAAATCAGATGTAATCTCTGAAGGAACTTCTGGTGGAATTTTTAGACAAACTATTGATGTAGGAATTCCAGGTAGAATCTTATAAGGAAATCTTAATCGGAACCCTGGATAAGATACTGACAAATTCCCTTGAAGAACTCCTGATTAAATCCTTGAAGAAACTTATGCTGTAACCTCTACACACTCCGAAAAAATCATGCAATGTTACGTCTTTTGGATGCACATAAAAGAAGCAAGCCAAATGACGTGAATGTCATTCATGTGTCATTCAGTCATAATGTGAATTACGTCCGCAGTGATTTCCATTATTTTTAAGAGTGTAGAAGAACTTCTCATGTAACCCCTAGAGGAACTCCTAATGGAATCTCTGAAGGAGCTCCTGGCAAGATCCCTATAGGAACTTCTGAATAAACCTCTGGAGGGATTCCTTATAAAATCCCAGGAAGAAATCCTGATAAAATTCCTTGAGGAGCCCCTGGTATAATCTCTAGAGGAATTCCCGGTTCAATTATCAAAGGAACTCCTGATTGAATACCTAGAGAAACTTCTGAATGAACCCCTGTAGGAATTCCAGCTCCAATTACTGAAGCAGCTGTTGATGGAATCCCTGGAAGAACTCTGATGGAGTCCCTATAGGAACTCCTGATGAAAACCCTGGGGGAATTCCTAATGAGACTCTTGATGGCACTCCCGATAGAATCTCTTTATGAATCTCAAACCCCCTTATGATATCCATAGAAGAAATTATGAAGGAATTCCGCGATTGACTTCTGATAGAATCTCTCCATCCAGGTGGAATCTCTGAAGGAACAATTGATGAAATCCCATATCGCTGCAGAAACGTTACCCGTTCTGTGGCGTAGTTGGTTAACGCGCCCAGTCCAGCGTATTGGGAGTTGTGGGATGGAAGCCCACCAGAACGATTCCATTATTATCCATAACTAGTGGTCCCGGCAAACTTCGTCTTGCCATCAAGTAGGCTGTTGAAAAACACTTGTGATCGCCCCATATAAAATGACAGTTTCGTTCGCGGTCGTTTTTTCAACTTTCCCGGTGAATATCCTGGGATTTTTCTACACACAAACACGTCGGAACCCTTGACGAACAAAACTGAGAAAGAATCATTCAAATCCGTTGACCCGTTCGTAAGCCATTTCGTGACATACAAACACCATTCCATTTTTATTTATATAGATAGATTTTACATCTCAATTTGTCTAAATTGACTGTTATGTCTACGAACTCGTGATTTTTTTTTTTCAAACACCGTTAACTGGTTCAAGCCGTAAAAGACATGACAACCTTAGTTGCGTCAGAAAATATGTTCAAATGCATCCACTCTGAATGGCAGTGTGATCAGTGTGGATAATCGATCGCAGGGACGTATTCTCAGATCGAGAAAACCGTAATCTTGATTATTTTTACTATTTATTGTAAAATATTAGTAAACGTGCTTTCAGCCTTTCAAATAAATAAATGAAAAAGAATCTACATTTTTAGTTGATCTCAATTCCAATCAGATTTGAATTTCGAAATCGTCATCCTGAATCTTGCTCAATAGCTGCTCGTTAACCTTTGCGTCTTTTGGCTCTTATAACCACAATTTTATGTTGATTTCAAGTTATACAAATTGTGGAAATAAGAGCCAAATGATAATAAACATTGTGTTTTGAAAAATGAGTCGAGATTCCGAAATCATACCGTAGAATTCAGGATATAGTCTGATTAGAGGTGAACACAATTTTTGAGATCGTTGTCAACCATTCCTACAATATACTCCGCCTTGAGAGGGCACAGTCTTAGCGAATAAAATAGACCCTTTAAGGTGAAGATAAATCGAAGCCAAACCTCAAATTTTCATGAGCAGAAATCTGGAGAACCAAACATCCGTTTAAGCTGAAAACTTTATCGATTGGTCAGCAGCTGGTGGTGACCAATCGATTAAGTTTTCTGCTCAAACGGGTGTTCTGTTCTCCAGATTTGTGCTCTTGAAGTTTCAAATCCGTTAACCCGACTTTATATATGAAAACCATCCACAAATGGTTCTGAATCGTTTTTGGTTTTAAACTTTTCTTTAAGAATACTTTGCATGCACCATTCAAAACTTCATTTCAATACGAACAAATGACCTTGGCGACAGTTTTATGAAACTATAGTTTTTATCTCCAATCTCTATTTCCGACACTGTGTACAATTGTGTCGGATTATTAAATGTAGAGAAATCAATACGGTTAGATCAAACATTCTCGTCTGTTCTGTCTGTTCTGTCTGTTCTGTCTGTTCTGTCTGTTCTGTCTGTTCTGTCTGTTCTGTCTGTTCTGTCTGTTCTGTCTGTTCTGTCTGTTCTGTCTGTTCTGTCTGTTCTGTCTGTTCTGTCTGTTCTGTCTGTTCTGTCTGTTCTGTCTGTTCTGTCTGTTCTGTCTGTTCTGTCTGTTCTGTCTGTTCTGTCTGTTCTGTCTGTTCTGTCTGTTCTGTCTGTTCTGTCTGTTCTGTCTGTTCTGTCTGTTCTGTCTGTTCTGTCTGTTCTGTCTGTTCTGTCTGTTCTGTCTGTTCTGTCTGTTCTGTCCGTTCTGTCTGTTCTGGCTGTTCTGTCTGTTCTGTCTATTTTTTCTGTTAGGGTGGTCCTGAAGAATCAGTTTTTCTTGATTAATTTTTACGCGATAATTTCTCGCAAAAACTTTGCTCCGAGCACTTTCAGAACTTTTGATTTCTTTAAAAAAAAGACACGGACACCGTCTTCAGCCATTTAGCTGCACAGACTGTAACTTAACACTAGACAACGGACAAGCATACTCCAGTGGCACAGCCACGAAACATTCTTGACGAAAAGTTTCAATGGCTGAAGCGGGAATCGAACCCACACCCCATGACACGATGCGCTTAAATGCCTGACGACACTAACCGCACGGCCACGAGGCCCACGGTTCGCATCCTTATGAAGTTAACGTCCCTTATTACCGCACCTACGATACAATATTTCTCCAATTTTCGCGCGAATTGTAACATTTAAAGCTTAAGGACATTATAAAAGGAAGCCATGTAGACTACTGCATAAGTATTTGTTAAACAACCACTTTTTTCAAACAGTGATAATGTTTGTGAGGGAGAGAGCGTATCATTAATACAATTGTAAAACCAAACTGTTGCTACTAACAACGTCACCAATACTACAAAACAACACGATAGCAAGCAGTCGCCGTCGTGAATGTTTACATGTTGTAGGAGTGAAATTGGAAGAAAAAATGTTTAAGCACTTCCTCGCGATTTTAAGTTTTAAACAGTGAATTTAACTGTTGTGATGGAAAATTGATAAGTCAACGATTCAAGTGATTCTATTTTCATCGGTGAATATTTTGTGATAGAGTGTAAATATGCCA
>NW_018735416.1:0-27174 GCF_002204515.2 Aedes aegypti
GACGAAACATGATTTTTTGGGTAGAAGACATCAATGGTACCTCACTGATCCGTAAAACATTCAACAAAATGTCGAAAAGAGAAAAAGCGTCATTAAATACGATGATTGAACGCAATATATTTAATTGCCAGAAACTAGCACTAGCAGCTGATGAGCCGTATACTCGAAAATCAGGAGCAAGTTAGGGCAAACCGACCAGAAAGTGGGTACCAAAACGCGAAGTACCAAATACGATGTGAGGAAGAGCCGAAATGTATGAAGGATGACAGCCGTGCCAGTCCTCTGCGTGTGGCTCAGATGAACCCAAACTTTTGCACGATTTGCATCATACTGAGGGGTGAACCCAAACTTTTGCACGATGACTTGACTGACTGTTTCATTTATTTTGAATACTCTCCAGATTTTTCCGCCAAAATTTCGTGGTGTCTCATCAAAGAATATAAGATTACGATTCTAATGACACTTTGATTTAAAATTTTGGTCGACCCAATGCTGAGGAAATTAGATACGATTTTTCAGTGTGTTTTTTGAAAAATGTTACAACTTCAAGTATAAATTTAGTATACAAAATTAAAAAAATATTTTTGGAAAAATACATACGAAGTAATAATAACTCTTTGTTTTTCGAATGCGGCTTAAAGAGTTTGAATTGGACTTGTAATCATCAGAGATATGGACAGAACACTTTTGTATGTTTTTGAAGGGGTGAACCCAAACTTTTGCACGGGAGTGTAAGAAATGAATGTAATGTTTAGAATGATACTAATAAAGAAATTAAAAAAAGGGGATCGCTAAAGAAATTTCTCGCCGATTCCTTGCAGAAATTTTCTACAGCTACTCCCGTTTGAACTGACATCTTTTTTCAACTGCGTACTGCGATCAGAAAAAAGCGCTTCCTTGATCGATTCCTTGCAGGAATTTCCCATGCATCAAGATAGGCCAAGAAATTACTTGTCAGCAGCGAATTTAAGCAAAGTATGCACTTCAATAGAAAAGTAATCGCCTATCTCGCGTGGGAAATTTCTTGCGAGAAATGCTTAAGAAATGCATTTTTCTTTGAACGCAGTACGCAGTTGAAAAGAAATGTCAATCCAAATGGAGCTCTCTGTAGGAAATTTCTTTGACCATTTCTTGGGCAGAATTTTTTACTTTTCTTGAGCGGAACAGCATACTTAGCTTTAAAGAGAAAAATATGAATTGACTGGAATGAACAGAGACCATTGATATACCTTTTACTGGAATATATCTTGTTGTTTTCATCATTTAAAAACACGTTTGTGTTGCGATTGCGTCAATAATATTTATGCTTTAAATCTCTTCAATCTTGTTTGGTAGTAAAATGTAAAATAATAATAATAATAACGCAATGTTTTGATAGGAACATTACCTATGGATTATGTATATTCATTCAGGAGCCAAACTGACAGAAATTAACTAAAATTTTTGGTTTTGGATTTGTTATAAATGTTATGTTACCTAAGATCCTGAAATATAAGTTGTCGATACCCACTCGTAGCTAGAGGAATTTGGGGCAAGTGTGCCACCTTAAGCAAATTGTTCTCTAACTTTGCCTAAAGCTATAAAATCCACCAATTTAGCCTCATGATGTTAGTTTCACATCTTTTCATAACCACTGCGCCATTTAAAACGAAAATAATTTCAAAAAGTATTAGTTTTGGAGCTTCTCAAATATCATCCAAAATGGTTTATGGACAAAAGGTCGAAAGACAAAAGGTCAAAAGGACAAAAGGTCGAAAACGATTTGCATGGTGGGAAATTTTTCCTTCTTTGAAAAAAGATTTTCGACCTTTTATCCCTTTTTTTTTGTTCTTCGACCTTTTGTACTTTCGACCATTTGTCATAGATTCATCCAAAACAACCCATTTTTCGACAATATGGGGCAAGTGTGCCATCCATATGGGGCAAGACGGCCACTGAATGAACATCGCATGTAATTCTACTTGTAATGAAATTTTCTTTATTTCCTATTAATATTACTTACAAAGCAGACGCTAATCGATAATTTAAAAAATAATTTTAGGTTTACCGTAATAAGGGGATGCTTTATAACAAGGTTCAAACATGCGTAACTCCCTGTTACTCAATTCGAATATCTAAAATGGTTATTTTTGTCGCCATTCAATACAATATATGTATTGTCCTTATATTACGGCGAATATGTATAATATTATACTAGATCAGCACTAAATAACGGTAAAATATTGATGTAGATATATAAAACGGTAGTTAATAAGCCAAAAACATGTTATTATTGAATATTTTGAGAAAAAATTACGTCGGGGACAAAAATGTCAGTTATTCCCCTACTTTACTTCAGAAACTATGTTACCTCTGAGATAGGTCCCAATATTTATTTTCTTCTTTTTCTTTTGTAAATATTTATTCTTCGTTTTTGTTTTGTCTTCTTCTTGTAAATACATATAAATAATTATCCCCTAACTATAAAATTTGTAAATATAAAAATATAATAAATGTAAATAAAATTTGAATTCAAATTCCCTCCCATAAAACCCTACATCGTTATCCTTCCTCTTGCACTAAAATAACATGGCGCGCATTACCAACTGCGCAAAAACAAACCGCTCCGGGAAATGTTCTGCAAACACAGATTTTGCAACATCAAAAATTCCTTAAAAGCCAATGTTGGAGAAGGCCAAGGTCTCTTTTCGGTAACAAAGTTTAAATCGTTAAAACCGTACGTTGTCTACAACCAAGTTAATCCTCTTCGCAGGAACAAAGCTAGAAGTATTGTGAGACGCGAGTGGTACAAAGTTGCTGCCTTCGCGGGTTTATACCGACAGTGAGTGTGCCAATTTGTCAGCCCTGGGATACAGTGGATAAAGTATCGACGAAGCCGCTTACCACCCCTCGACCGTGCGCGACGAAAGGCCGTTCGCTACCCCTCGCCCGTCTAGAAGTGCGAAGTGCGCCCGGACACCAGCTCTAGAGTCGACATCGAAGTGAGAAATTCAGCGGGTCATCACGGAGTGTCCGAACTGCGAATCGCCCGACAAAACTGACCGACCGGCGAACGACAAATGATCCGCCAACCGGCGCCAGGTGTAGTGCAAAACCCATTCCTATTAACCCTATTCCCCTTTCCTTGAAATTAAATAAATCTAACAATTGAATTCGAATTTTATAAGCCTTTGGTAATTATTTATTTTTGCTACGATTCCCTTATTTTCTATCTTTGTTGAATTTCATTTTGCTGAATTAGTGTGGGAAGTGTGTCCGCCCAGAAGATAAACGATTCTCCCGGATAGACCCTGAGAGGGCTTAAATGTAAATAATTCTGTAAATTTCTTAGTGTTAATTTTTTAATAGTGTAATTTTTATTTGATCTTTTTTCTTAGCTTTAATAATTTAATTTGAATTTGAAAAGTAAGTGTGAATTAGACAAATGTCTTACAAATGGCGCCCAACGTGAATTAGTGATTGAAAAAGTTTCTACTTTAGGATTAAATTAGAACCTTTTTCAAATGTGCTCCGGGAGAAATCGAAATTCGTTAAATTTCTATTCTATCTGAAATCAGAAAAAGTTAGTTACAACAAATTGCGTTCTTTTGTGTGCAGAAACAATAGTGAAACAATTGGATTATAATTTGTGAATTGAACAATTGCCATTATGAATACCTATTGATACAATGACCCATTATGAATAGACCTTTATTGAATTATTTCTATTGAATTATTTCCATTGAATTATTAGTGAACAATAGTGACCTTTAGTGAATAGATTTAAATTGAATTAGTTTCTTTTGTGAATTACTTTTCTTTATACTGCATTGATTATTTTGTGAATTACTTCTTCATCTATCGATATATTTTGTGAGTAGCATATTTTTTTGCAATGGCTATGATGCGTCCAGATTACTTGCATGCAAGTGAAATGATTTTAGGGTGGTACCATGATATAAGGGTAGACCATTTAGAAAACGATGAGCTGCTTTGTGAATTGGCTTTGCGAAATATAGTGATTCGTGATGATGCGTCTTTCTCACGCAGACGTAGGAGCTTACGTGAGCATCTCAAGATTGAAAAGCAAGAGAAAAAGCATTTGGATGCAGGATTTGTGGGAAATAAAGTAGAGGAAATGACAATCTGTGAAAAAAAGTTTCAGGAGCTTTCTGAAATGGTGAAACAGAATGATCGAGTTGTACGAACCAAATGTAAAACCAGGCTTTTACATTACGGGCATAGAGTATACCAGTTGTTAAAAGTGGAAAATATTAGTACTGAAGAGAGTAGCTTTTTGAAAGCTCTATTGGTTGACATTACCGAAATTTACAAAAAGAGTTTTACACAGAAAAATGCAAACCCTTCTAATACCGAACATGAAGTTGACAATGAACAGGCTTTGATTAATTTGTTCACTGTGAACCCAGAGTCTTCAAACCGCCATATTATCACTCAAGAACCTGCCCAAGCATCGAATCAAGTTTCAAATCAGAATCTGGATTCTGTTTCAAATCAGAATCTCACTTCTGCATCATTTCAAATTCGTATCGAACAGCTTGAAACTGAATTAGCCAACTTACGCTTATTAGCAACTCAAGCTACAGTTGCAAATTCAGGCAGGCCCATGGGTCACACAACCCCACAGGTGGATTCGAACTTAACTCCGGCAAACCAACCTTCAGTTGAGTTCACAAACCCGCCTCATACATACTTTTCAAATCCCTATCAAAATATTCCTCAAATTAAATCCACATCGCAATCCATGCCTCAAATTCCGTCAATTGATTCCAGATTTCATCCAACCAGTTCACAGTCTTGGTTCAATCCTAGTTTTCCAACAATGGCACCTCAAACTAATAACCCACCTCAAAATACTTACCAAACTCATTCACATTACCCTCAAATTCCTATTCCATTCTCGCCTTACCCAACGTATCCATCAACAGCATCATCGAACCCTTCACGTCACACCTTACCTGTTTCGCAGTGGAAAATAACCAAATATGAGGGAACCGATCAGGGTATCAATCTCAACGAGTTTTTAGAAATCGTTCAGACCTTTTCGCTAGCCGAACATGTGTCCGATGTTGAGCTATTTGAATCCGCTGTTCACCCTTTTTGCGGGCCCTGCATTAAAGTGGTATATGACCATGCGCACCACCGGTCGTTTGCTCAATTGGCAACATTTGGTGTTGGAATTGAAGCGGACCTTCATGCACCCGATTTGGACGCTCTGATAAAAATGAAAATTTATCAGCGGCGCCAGCAGAGAAGTGAATCATTTCATGAAATTTTATTATGAGATGGAAAAACTTTTCCGATCCATGTGCGTACAAATTCCCTGAGTATGAAAAGGTTCAGATCCTACTCCAAAATATAAGGATAGACTACAAGAAGCAATTAACTTTTCTCCCAATAACTGATTTTGCCTTCTTTAATTGCTGCCGGTCAAAAGATCGATGCATTAAACTTCTCGGCATACAACAAAGTTTTTGGGGTAGAAAAAACAGTAAAATGCCGTAAGCCAAGGCAAATTCAAGCCAAATTCTGCTGAGGCTAATCAAAACCGACAACCACCTTCAACAAACACATCTAATCCACGTATCAACCATCCAACAAAACAAATAGGCAAAACTATCAAAAATTCTCCCAAAAATCAAACACAGGCACCAACGCATAATCAGTCCCAACAGAGACCAAGATTGACGTTGGAAAGTCTCATAGATTCGTATCAACCCCCTCCAGAAAACACTTGTTATAACTGCGGCATATACGGGCATTCTATCAGAGAATGTCGTGCCCCAAGGGCCGTTTTATGTGAAAATTGTGGTTTCCGTGGTTACCCTTTTCGAAATTGCCCATACTGTTTAAAAAACGCCAGGTCAGCGAGCGAAAAAACGCGGCTCGTTGAACCCCTAGGTGCGTGCAAATCTCATTATCCATTTTCTTCCAATTGCTACGAAAGAGCATCTGAGGATATGTACTCACGAGACCCTATTACATGTCTGATTACTTACCCGTACCCTAACGACAATCGTCCATACACCACCGTAACGGTGCACGGAGAACAAAATATAGTGCTCGTAATCATTTTTCCGGTCAATTTAACTATATTTTGAGGTTAATTTGGAGATAACTAAAAAAATATAGTTGAATTGACAGTATATTGTTAAACATAACTATACCATTTAGTTGTTGACAACTATATTTTTGATTGAATTTACAAACGTCAAACGTCAAAATTTAACTATATTTTAGTTGACTCAAAGTGAATTTTATTGAGTTTACAATATTTTGCAAAGTTTACTCAGCATTTTGTTCTGCTTTATCAACATATCTGAAAAGATTCGGTGCTGCTTTATCGATCTAAAAATAACATTGCAAAAATGAAAACAAAGGGGCGAGTCGACAAACTTGATATGTGGTATCCTGCGTGAAAGGTGGTCATCTTAGCACCTACACTATTCCTTGCAAGTTAGAAGTAAGTAGATTTGTGAGCATGACTTGAAGTCTAGGGAGGTGAATGTTTCCGAATAGTGATAATTATCAAAATTATAAATTGTTATAAGTACAAGTCGATAGCTCAATCAAAGAAGTGTGTGTATTTGATTTGGACGTTAATTAGTGTTGGCAGAAGTTAATTTTATTCCGAATCAACTATTTGTGCGTAAGTAAAAGTAATTGACAGGATTTTTATCTCAACATACAGAAATTCTTCTGCGTGTGTATGATCATAAAATCCGAGCTCTTTTAGACAGCGGTAGTAACCTTACCATAATTGATGATTCGGTATATTCTAACTTCAAATCACATAAAATTTCAACCACTTCAAAATCCCATAACATTACGAACCGCAGGAGGAGAACAGTTGCAAATTCGTGGCCAGCTTGACTTACCCTTCACTTTCAACGGTGTGACCCAAAATTGTCCCGACCCTAGTGGTACCAAACCTAGCCATCCGTTGTATTTGCGGTATGGACTTCTGGGCCAAATTCAATATTCAGCCCACTATAGGCGAATGTGCCTAGTAGACGATTATGTTATGATACGCCCTCTAAATCTTTCATTTGCATCCTCACCACCGAGGAGAAACAAGAAATTGATAGTATCAAAACTCTTTTTATCCCAGCTCGCCAAGGACAGTTGTCACTGACTCCATTGGGCTGAGCACCGGATTGAAATTCAAGAGGAATGGCGAAACAAACCTCCAGTTCGCCAGTTCCCTTATGTAATGTCACCTAAAACTCAAGGGTTGGTGGCAACTGAATTGCAACGACTGCTTGATACAGGTATTATCGAACGCAGTAATTCAGCATGGTCACTGAACTGCGTGCCTGTAATTAAGCCTAATAAGTTCGCCTCTGCTTAGATGCTCGCAAAATCAACGAGCGTACTGTACGTGATGCGTACCCCTTGCCACACCCTTATCGCATTCTTAGCCAACTTCCTAAAGCTAACTATCTTTCAAACGAATAGATCTCTCGGAAGCCTTCCTCCAAGTACCATTGCATCCGGCTTCGAGGAAATATACAGCGTTCAGTGTGCAAGGCAAGGGGCTGTTTCAATACACCCGAATGCCTTTTGGTCTGGTCAATAGTCCAGCTACCTTAGCTAGACTAATGGACAGGGTACTAGGCCACGGTGTATTGGAACCGTATGTCTTCGTCTACCTCGACGATATCGTCGTGGTGACGGAGACATTCGAGCATCACGTGCAGTTGCTCCAAGAAATTGCGCGCCGACTAAGAGATGCGAACTTGTCAATTAATCTGGAAAAATCCCAATTTGGCGTTCCAGAAATACCATTCCTTGGATATCTGCTCAGTACTAATGGTCTGCGAGCCAATCCAGAAAAGACTCGACCCATCGTTGAATATGCGAGGCCGAACACCATTACGAAACTGAGACGATTCTTGGGAATGGTAAATTATTACCGCCGTTTTATATCCGATTTCAGTATGATCACGGCGGCATTGACCGATCTTCTGAAAACGAAATCGAAAATTATAAAATGGAACGAGGAAGCAGAGAAATCCTTTTGCACCATCAAAGAGCGACTGGTCAGCGCTCCAATTCTGGGCAGTCCCGACTTTACTAGGGAATTTACAATCCAGACGGATGCCAGCGACGTCGCCGTGGCTGGTGTCCTGACTCAACAGCAAGATGATGGCGAAAAGGTCATATCTTACTATTCGCATAAATTGACTACTCCGCAGCGGAACTACCACGCCGCCGAGAAGGAAGCACTGGCAGCTCTGCTTGCCATAGAAGCCTTCCGAGGATATATTGAGGGTTCTCACTTTAAACTGATCACAGACTCCTCTGCCCTAACACACATTCTCAATACCAAATGGAAGGTGGGCTCAAGGTGCAGTCGGTGGAGCTTGGATCTACAGCAGTTTGATATGTCTGTGGTACACAGAAAAGGCTAGGAAATGTAGTCCCAGACGCATTATCAAGAAGCATAGCTGTAGTCCAAGATACACCGGCTGCCTCCTGGCACTCCTCATTGGTCGAGAAAGTTAAAAATAAACCAGATGAGTTTGCTGATTTCCGCATAGATGATGGAATTCTAATGAAATTCGTCACGGCAAAGAATGAACCGTATGATTCACGCTTTGAGTGGAAAATCGTGCCATTACCCGATGAAATACCTACCATACTCCAAGAAAATCACGACACCAACTTCCACCAAGGCTATGAAAAGACATTGAATCGTGTCCAAAAGCGTTACTATTGGCCGAAAATGGCCTTAGAAATACGAAAGTATGTTCAGAACTGCACAACGTGCAAGGAAACCAAAGCTTCGTATGTAGCGGTCACGCCAGAGATGGGCAAAATGCGCCAAGCCTCACGGCCATGGCAAATTATATCCATCGATTATGTAGGTCCTCTCCCTCGAAGTAAAAAGGGGAACCAACACCTGCTAGTAATCAGCGATTACTTCTCCAAATGGGTGATGATACATCCCGTTCGGAAAATCGACAGTTCAGCTATGTGTTCAGTTCTGAAGGATCAGTGGTTTTATCGAAATTCCGTTCCGGAGATAATCATCACGGATAACGGTAGCGTCTTTACATCTAAGGTGTTTAAAGACCTACTAGATCACTTCCGCATTAAACACTGGCTGAACTCGCGTTATCACTCGCAGGCAAACCCTGTCGAGCGAGTGAATCGTACGATAAATTCTGCCATCAGAACATACGTACGTGAAGACCAGCGAATGTGGGATACAAAGCTCTCTGAAATCGAGATGATTCTTAATACATCCAAACACACTTCCACTGGCTTCACGCCGTATTTTATAACGCACGGCACTGAATTATCCGAAACGGGAAATGACCATCGTCTCTCACGTCATAATCAGGAAACCTCTGAAGGTGAACGCGAGGAGCAACGTAAACAAAACTTCACTAAAATATACGATATTGTCAAAAAACAACTTGAAACAAAGCACACGAATCATCCACCAAGCACTATAATTTGCGGAGTCGGCGATTTTCCAAAGCTTTCGCCGTCGGTCAACTTGTGTACCGGAAGAATATGAAGCCTTCCAGCGCTGTAGAAAACTACAACGCAAAAATACGGTCAGCAGTATCTTCCCTGCAAGGTAAAGGCCAAGGTCGGATCCTCATCATATGACCTCGAAGATCTGACAGGCAAGCCACTCGGAATTTGGCCAGCGATTCATTTAAAGCCCGGTTAGTTAAATCAAAACAACTGTCGGATCCTCCTCTTTATTTTTCGAAACTTTCCTCTGCCAATGTACCTGAAAATAAACAAAAACAAATGAAACTTACACCCGCACATACGTTTGTCGATATCGATTCATATCACCGTGAGATTATGACGAAAACAGTGCAGCAAACCGTGAAATCGTGCAAAAATATCACGACCCACAAATTTCCACTTGCATCCATCCAAAATGTAAACACGCTTTGACGTTTCACACCCACACAAGAGCCTTTTTCATTCGAGTCGACATGCGCAGGGTAGAGCAGAAGGCTTTGCGATACCCAGGTGGTCGATTTTATAGTCACTAAAAACTCCTCTCATGTTGCTTGCAATATGTTCTCGCATGCGAGAACGGGAAATAAGCAGCATCGAGAGTGATTCATTAAATTTAGGTTTCAAAATCACCCGTTCTCTTGAAATAAGAGCAGCGAGTGTGAGCATCGAAACAAATATAGAATTAGGGCGCCCTAGAATCATAAAAAAAACATCGTAATTAGTAAATTTGGTCCAAGAGTTTTCTTGAGACATGTTACCGAAAAAGAGAAGTAATTCGTAAATTTATTCTCATTAGCATAACTAAGTAGTCATAAAATTATTTGGTCAACAAAGGTTGATATGGTTAAAAAAAGGTCCTTTTAATAGTGGGAAAGTGAATGGCAATTCGATAACTTTGTGCACGATCCATGGTTTTGCATCTTATGGCATTTCAAAAACTGCATATTTTGTTGTACCTAATTAAAATACTTCGGGACAAATCACCTGTCCAGATCCAGCGACAAAGAATGACTCATACTGTTGATAGTGAGCCTCACTAACTGAAATTCAAATAATTTAGAGGAAAAGCACTTGACGTTTAGGAACAATCATTGCTCTAAATTACTCGGAATTTCAGCAAGCAGAGAACTACAATAGTATAAGTCGTTCGTAGTTGACGAAATCTCGACACGCAGATCCCTCTTAATCGTATTGATTACAATGATGAACGGATTCAACTACTAGTGAGCCTCACTATTCAAAAATTCAAATAATTTAGAGGAAAAGCACTTGACGTCTAGGAACAATCATTGCTCTAAATTACACTGAATTTCAAATAGCAGAGAACTAGTAATCGAAATTGGTCTCATAGTTAATCATTTTTTCTGATATTTAAGATAGATTTGGAACTCATGGTAACTCGCGATCTAAGCTAAATGAAATGAAGGCTAGGATTTTTGTCCAAGCAGGCTCACTCTTGGTAATTCAAATGATTTGCAGGAAAAGCACTTGACGTTCAGGAACAATCATTTGCTGCAAATCAATATGGATTAGTAAGAGAAGATAACTTTGTTAAAAATCAACAGCCTTCGAATCCCATTGATAGCTTGACGTTAGGAACCAGAATTTCGTGAGTTTCGATATCGAAAAGAACACCACATCACGCAACAGCCAGCCTCACTCTTCCAATTTTGCATGATCCCTCGGAACAGCACTTGCCGCATTAGGAACAATCATTGCGAAGGATCAGTTAAAATTTGAAGAGCAGAGAACTGTTTTGCGACCATTCAATTCAGACATCACTGGAATTCGATAGCTGAATCAGGAAACCGAATAAGAGCATTCTGATAGAAGCAGGCTTACTCTTAGAGATTAAAGTGATTTTGCGAAAAAAGAATTGCCGTTTAGGATCAATCATTTCTCTAAATCAATGTAAATCTTTAAGAGGAGAGAACTTGTACTAGAATATTGTTCTGTAAACTGAATTTTAGAATATTGCTATTCCTAACAAAAAAAAACTTTGTTTTTTTTTTCACCCGGTCCGGGATAATTGTTACCTCTGAGATAGGTCCCAATATTTATTTTCTTCTTTTTCTTTTGTAAAGATTTATTCTTCGTTTTTGTTTTGTCTTCTTCTTGTAAATACATATAAATAATTATCCCCTAACTATAAAATTTGTAAATATAAAAATATAATAAATGTAAATAAAATTTGAATTCAAATTCCCTCCCATAAAACCCTACATCGTTATCCTTCCTCTTGCACTAAAATAACATGGCGCGCATTACCAACTGCGCAAAAAACAAACCGCTCCCGGGAAATGTTCTGCAAACACAGATTTTGCAACATCAAAAATTCCTTAAAAGCCAATGTTGGAGAAGGCCAAGGCCTCTTTTCGGTAACAAAGTTTAAATCGTTAAAACCGTACGTTGTCTACAACCAAGTTAATCCTCTTCGCAGGAACAAAGCTAGAAGTATTGTGAGACGCGAGTGGTACAAAGTTGCTGCCTTCGCGGGTTTATACCGACAGTGAGTGTGCCAATTTGTCAGCCCTGGATACAGTGGATAAAGTATCGACGAAGCCGCTTACCACCCCTCGACCGTGCGCGACGAAAGGCCGTTCGCTACCCCTCGCCCGTCTAGAAGTGCGAAGTGCGCCCGGACACCAGCTCTAGAGTCGACATCGAAGTGAGAAATTCAGCGGGTCATCACGGAGTGTCCGAACTGCGAATCGCCCGACAAAACCGACCGACCGGCGAACGACAAATGATCCGCCAACCGGCGCCAGGTGTAGTGCAAAACTCATTCCTAATTAACCCTATTCCCCTTTCCTTGAAATTAAATAAATCTAACAATTGAATTCGAATTTTATAAGCCTTTGGTAATTATTTATTTTGCTACGATTCCCTTATTTCTATCTTTGTTGAATTTCAATTTGCTGAATTAGTGTGGGAAGTGTGTCCGCCCAGAATATAAACGATTCTCCCGGATAGACCCTGAGAGGGCTTAAATGTAAATAATTCTGTAAATTTCTTAGTGTTAATTTTTTATTAGTGTAATTTTTATTTGAATTTTTTTCTTAGCTTTAATTGAATTTATTTGAATTGAATTTGAAAAGTAAAGTGTGAATGAGACAAATGTCTTACAACTACTACTGGTGCCTTATTCTGGTTTATTATTATTTTTATTGAAGATGTTTAAATTTTATTAAATTTCACTCCAACAATTTGTGTTTACCAAATAGGTGGCACACTTGCCCCAATAAGTATACATTTCAACCAAACTGGATTTCGTATGTAAAACTAAATACTTTTTTCGTTCAAATGCCACAATAACTTACACATTTGAATAGTTTCACGATGTGCAGTACGTTAAAAAATCTGGTAATAATTTAACTTTCACCATGCTATTTAGAAACAACGAAATCTTATAAAAATCCACTCAAATTTGGTTGTCTTTGCACAAGTCGATGTAGGGTAACGGTCGTATTTTGGACCCCCTAAGGAAGTAATTTTAGTTTTTTATCCCAATTAATTAATTTCACAGCGTAACCAAGTCAAAGAACATGCCAAAATGTAGAGAAAAAATTCCTCCACGAGATAAAAATGCCCATTCAATCATGTAGGATCAAAAAATCGTCGAAAATAATTGAATTGTGAAGCACTGTTTTTCATTTTTTGGACACACCAATACATTTTGGACCCTCAGAGTATATATTTGGACCCCCGGCATTTTTTATCGTTTGGCGACAAAGTCCACGACACTAGTTGTATATTATGCTTGCCCATAGTCTAATCAATCGATTAACAATGGGAAATCAAAGAAATTTTACGCTTTTAGTTCAGAAATTTGAAAAATGTTTTTGTTTACATTTTAAAAATTTCTGACGGCTTCAATTTCTGTGTGTAACGTGTTGTAACGGTTGCATGGATGAACCGATTAAATTAAATTAATTTCAGATAAAATAAACACATTTTCTATGTAGAAACGGTTGATGCATGTGCGGAATAGTTCTCTTTCCAAATGGCATGCAAATTGAGTTTCGATTTAAACTGGGAAATTTGCAGGAAAATGCCCCTGGGGGTCCAAAATATATTGGTTACCGTAAATACGTGAAACATAGAGCAATTTTCATTGTATTGTGAATTATAAGGGAACATATTGTTAAGCTCAAAGAGAAAATATATATGATAGTTTCTATAAAAAAGCAAGGGTGGCACACTTGCCCCTATGGCACACTTGCCCCAAAGTCCGCTACTCTAAAACTGATTCTAAGTTTTTGAAACTTGTCAGAATTTACAGTAGGGTAACCAATATATTTTGGACCCCTATATATTTTGGACCCCCAGGGGCATTTTCCTGCAAATTTCCCAGTTTAAATCGAAAGACCAACTCAATTTGCATGCCATTTGGAAAGATAGGACTATTCCGCACTTGCATCAACCGTTTGTACATAGAAAATGTGTTTATTTTATCTGAAATTAATTTAATTTAATCGGTTCATCCATGCAACCGTTACAACACGTTACACACAGAAATTGAAGCCGTCAGAAATTTTTCAAATGTAAACAAAAACATTTTTCAAATTTCTGAACTAAAAGCGTGGAATTTCTTTGATTTTCCATTGTTAATCGATTGATTAGACTATGGGCAAGCATAATATACAACTAGTGTCGTGGACTTTGTCGCCAAACGATAAAAAATGCCGGGGGTCCAAAATATATACTTTGAGGGTCCAAAATGTATTGTGTGTCCAAAATAATGAAAAACAGTGCTTCACAATTCAATTATTTTCGATGATTTTTTGATCCTACATGATTGAATGGGCATTTTTATCTCGTGGAGGAAGTTTTTCTCTACATTTTGGCATGTTCTTTGACTTGGTTACGCTGTGAAATTAATTAATTGGGATAAAAAACTAAAATTACTTCCTTAGGGGTCCAAAATACGACCGTTACCCTAATCATTCTTAAGGAAGTGATGTTGAAAAAATGTACGTTATTGTTCGACTTAGCGGATATTTTTGTAAAAAAAAACATTGAAAAAGTTGTATTTTTCTTAAATTTACTTAAGTTTAAAATATGTCCGCTTATAAATTGTCCAAATGTACTCTACTATATCTGAAGAACACAATGAAGAACTTAATCAATCATCTAGTTCATTAGAAAATAGTTTTAATGTTGTAAGTTTGTGCTTTGTTAGGTTAACGAATATGGAATTCAATACTATTTATTATTCCAAAGATTTAAGCAAATGAATACAGTTTATGATTGCCGAACAATAGATGACACCTACACGCAGCGAACTGGACTATCGAATTTCATACATTTTGCCTTATGAAAAGTGGCACACCGTCCAGAAACCGTTATTAACAGATAAAAATGTCCAAAAATTTGGTACGTTATTTGACAACTCGAAACTCAGCCCGATTAGTGAAAGTCTTTCACTAAATGGGCTACAGGTTTATTGCAATGAACGAAAGTTGACTGTACATTACATCCATTAGTACCGGCACCCTACTTCTAATAGATTATAACAGTCTTGTTTTCACATCAACAATTTTTAAATGCAACTAGGGTCAGTGTTCCTTTAGTGGACAGTCCCCTATGGCCTATGGACTTATCCACGGTCTTCTTTTATTGTCGATTTTCTTTTTCTTTTCCGCTCTAAATGCGGCCCGTGTTTACATAAAATGACATCCGGACCAACATCCAGTGAAGGAATGTTCACCGAATGAACATGAAGTGGATGAATGTGTAGCGAAATCGTTCATTTTCTGTAAACACGGCCCGCAATAAAGGTTTTCTTCCCACTAGAAGTTGCTGCGTGACGTCATCGTAGATTAGTTCTTAGTCGCACTAGTGGCTTTTTACGGCTGTTTTGCTGTAAATCTCTTCAAATATTTTTTGACATGAAGATCAGGAGCTATTTATCAAAGTACCGTTGATATACAGCTTGATTTTGTTCAAAAATGATCGAAAAAATTAGTTTTGCTTAAAATTTGAGCTACCTTGCGCCTATAGTAAACCTATTTTTTGATTAGTATTTTGCCAACGCTGTGATGCTAGTGCTACTATAGGAACAGAAATTAGAAATAGTGCCACTATAGGCACATGTATTCCTATAGTGGCACAAGCGATAATAAATCCTAACATATGACCCAAGTAACCATAAGCACTAATAATAAGCCCTTAATCAGCATCATAGATGCGTACATGCATTATAATAGCACCACAAATGCTTACAGACCTTATAATAGCACTTCCGCTGCATAGAAACCCTATTACAGCATCATTAATGCTTCTAAGCCTGATGCCTACAGGCATTAAATAAGCACTTTATATTCGAATACAGGGCATGTTTAAATGCCATCCAGTATTTTGACAGATATACCACGTGCTTTGTGTTTGCATATAGTGGTAAGAGGGAGTCAAACATAAATCTTCTCACTACTACAATTGCTGGTTTTATGACGGGGAAAAGTGATGGTTTAAATTGGTCACTTTTCTTTCCAATACTATTCATCTTATGTGGCCGTAGGAGCGAAAGCAGGACAACAACTCAACAATACGGGTGTCGCAGGTTCGAGACGCAAAATGAGGAATTTCATCATCATAAAACGAGGATCAAAATGTGGCAAATGCAAGTCCTCAAAAGGATGAAACTACCAAAACGAATATGTCTGATACTGTGAAGTACTATCTGTATCATTTTATTACATTTTTTGCATACTATTAGAGGTTTCCGTTTTCATTCATTCATTTATTTACCTCATGTACCAGTTGCTTGGCCGCATACGCGAAAGCTTTCTGGCTGCGTACGCGAAAGAAATACAAAATATTCGCCCTAAAACCTGGCAAAAACAACTGACGTTTCTCACGTGGTCTTATATCAGCATTAGTGGTGCAGAGAAGCACGGTTATATCTTGGCACTATAATGGCACGCTATTTCGCCTTTTCTGGCATTATAATAGCATTATATGCGTATATAAAACTGACATGCATTAAATGATTACCCATATCGCATATAATGCTGTTATCGTGCCGCATTATCGTGCTTACTGGTTACTTGGGTCTCCTTGCTTTGGTGGATCCTGCGTGTTATTATTTCTTTATCTACGCAGTAGGTTGAATACGTTGAATGTATCATTTGTTTGCCAAAATAAAGCTTTATGATTACCGTGCCGCATTATCGTGCTTACTGGTTACTTGGGGAGTTTTCGTAGTTTTCATATTTTTACCACAAAACCAAGATAAAAAGCTTTCAGATAGTGTAAAAATAATGATGCTAGTGTTATTTTTCGATTTTATACGAATATTTGTTCTTAGCTATGCGGCTATTGGTACATCGACCCTGAACGTAAAGGTTTTCAATATTTGTCAACCTCTTCAGTCAGCATTGACAAGTCAGATGAAATACCGTAAACGTACCATATTTGACGCGCGGACGCAAAGTTGACGCATTTTCTAATTGATTTTATCATAAACTAATTCTAGTTCAGACTAGCACTCGAAAATTTATTGCTTAATTTCCATTTACATGTTATTGAAATATTCCAATCGAAAAAAAATATTTTTAATTAATAATAGGCAAAAAATAAAATTGCGTCATTTTTTCTTTCTTAGTGAATGAGTTAAATATTGTTAATCAATTTTTCGCTGTGCTGTTTTACAACAATATCATCAATAACAGTCAGTAATATTCTTTATTCAAGAATTGAGGTCAAAATTTTATTATTTCTAAGAATTAAAACATTTTTTTTGTATGAAAATCGTGTGCGTCAAGTTAGACACACGTTTTCCTTATTATTTGCAGTACAAAATGTTGGATCGAAATTGGAAAAAAATATGTATGGTTCTTGCATTCAAAAATCCGTCGGCTGGACAACTTAATGCTTTATGTAATCACATGTAAAGGGTCATCCATAAATTACGTAACGTTATAAGGGATAAGGGGGAGGGTTAAGGAAAACGCAACGATTCATACCAAATTTTCGCACATTCCAGTCAAAAAACTGTGCCCAAGGTGGAGAGGAATTGAGAATGGTAACATTTAGCGCGATTTATGGACGTCCCCTAATGTTTCAAGGGAGATTCAATAAATCACGTCAGGAGCCGAGGTGTTGGTTCAATGATTGATTTAGTTAAATGTATACATTAGGGGGTTTCCATTAAGTACGTGACGGAAAAATTGTCATTTTCTACAACAACCACGTTCATTTGCCCTACGTCACACTTTTTATACGGAACCTTTCAAAAATTTGTATGAATCGTCATCTTACAGAATGCCTCCTTCCCCCTAATAGCATGACGTACTTAATGAATGACCCCATATATGTGTTTCGGTCGTTTTCGAGGCCCATACACAAAGCAGTGTGAGAAGGAGGGTGCAATGGTTTCATCTTACGTTTATAATCGTTATACATGATTAATGTGGAGATTCTCAAACATCCATTTTTGGAATTGGTTATTTTAGTTCAAGTTTTCAACCAATTTTTCGTAATTTTTGAAAACTTTTCTCCCCATTTCAGCGCAACGTAGTTTTTAAAAAATTTCCATTGTTTGAATTCACGATAGAAATACATTAAACTTAACAACAATGCTTGACTATGGTTTGAACTCAATGCCGGTTTTATTTTCTACACTTCAAATGGACGCAAAAGGTACTTCCGGATGACATCATTCCAAACTTTTCCCAAAAGTTTTATGTTCACTCTAAAGCACTTTTTTCAGTTAATTAAGCTATAGAATACTATAACTCTTAAATATTTTTTTGCAATTATTTTTTAGTGCGTCAAATAAGGAACATACCTAGGCGTCAAGTTAGGCACATTGATTGAATTGATGCGTCAATTAAGGAACCTAAGGGGCGATCCATTAATTACGTAAGACAATTTTGGCGGTTTTTAGACACCCCCTCCCCCCCTAGTAAGATTTTTTGTATGAAAATTAAAAATAATTTGTATGGCGCGTAAGAAATCTCAAACCCCCCTCCCCCATAAACCCTTACCTAATTAATGGACGACCCCTAATGTGTTCCACAAAAAGTCATTAAAACATAAAGAAAAAACTTTTCAATATTTTACTGATTTTCTTTAATTTTATAATAGTTGAGCTGACAAAGTTTCAAATTTCAACAAACTCGGACAGATTTTGACGATTTGAATTCAGAATTTCCTTAACCGCGTCAAATATGGTACGTCCACGGTAGACTGATACGTTCAACGCTAGATAATTAGAATTCAAGTTCGACGAAGATGGACCTCTTTGATACGGCCGGCAATATTATTACGTTGTATTCATTAATCGAGGTACGAGGCACACTGTTGACCTGGTCGCATTTGTTTAATGGCTGTGATATTTATTAAAATTCTCGAATCATGTGGACATATTCTACTTTATCCGTGCTAATAGATAGTTCATAAACAACGTCGGCCCAATTTTTATAAAGGGATGCTGCCATCTCGTAAAGACCTTCGTTAGTCGAAAAATTAATCTTTAAGCAGATCATGGATTATGAATATCTCTCAATGTAATTGACATATACATATGTCTCTGCCATATTTTTCATCGTTATGGATAGTCTATGATTAAATGTGTGGATGATAAATTCAATATATGATTATTTGAATAAATTGCTATGCTCAAATGCTTATTTATTGATGATTTGTTTTGTTTTTTATCGCAGGAACTATGTGGGTTATACCAAATGGTAGCTTTGAAATGATTATTATGTACCTAGGTGTTCACCTCTCAATCACATTGACTCAATTTAAAATTCACTAACGTGTTCATTTATGCGATAATTATTCTGGCGAAATGCAACCATTTTACATTAGGGTGAAATCACCAGACGAACAGATTTCTGAAAGTCGACCCTAGGTTAGTTGGTAAGTGACATAAGATATGTTTAGTCACGTCATGTGATATGATGGGTCATGGCCGGCAGTGAATCTGATATCAGATGGCAGTTGTAGGTTTATGCACTACCGGAATCTCTGCATGATTTACTAAGACGTGGAGTCTCGGTTATACGAAGCGTATTGTTGAAAATGATAAACTCCACAATCATTAAAAATAAAATTAAAATAAACTCTCAATATCATAAAACAGGATGAAGATGATATGGTCTTCTTCCTGTTTTTGAATTTGGGTCATAAGTTTGATGAGTATGTAATGTAGTAACCAATAGTGTTCTATTGTCAAATGAAAGCAAATCGAAGTGGTGTGTTTGATTGAAAGCGGAAACTGAAAGGACGCTAGAAGCTCGTCACAGGGATCTTGTATGAAGAGAAATTTGAATCTGCTCCAAGAGGGTTCAATGGCTTCCTGAATTCTCAAAAAAAAATGCTTCCTATATTAAAAACCGGCAGGTATGTCATTAAATAATTTATTACTACGACAGCTCAACTATCTTTTACTAATGTAATGTAATGATTGATGAATCTCTTCTTTGTCTCGCTTTTAGCACATATAAATAAAATACCGTAAAGTGGCGTAGTTCAGTGTTTTACGCGAGATTCAAAAAAAATAACTATCGAGAACTCAGCTGTAGGATTCTTGGCAATCTGTACAGCCGACAATACTTATATCAACCACGAAGCACACAAATTGACTGAAAATCTTCTATCGTCCGCAGTATTGACGTAACATGTCCTTCATTCAATGTTCATCGAATTTCTGCTTCCACCTTTCGAATCTCCCATCATTACACGTGCACATCTTGACGTCAAAAAGCCAGTCGTATGATTATCTTGAATGAATAACAATCATCAATCGAAGGCCGTTCTCATTCGTCAGTCAGTGGACGTTGAACTATTCAATAAATGGTCTGAACTCCTCTTCCCGATCTGCATATTATCCTTCACTGAATTAGAGCACTTTTACGGTAAATAGCGATATGTTGATGCTTGAGACAACACATGGTTGCACTGTGTAGTCTAATATTACGTTTAGCGTAATATGTATGTTGTGATTCGTTACAATCTGCAGTGTTCAAGTCTTGAAACTGCTTCAAGCCTATGCTATTTTAACACTTCAGTGGGCGCCCCTAGCTTTACGTACACAGCATTAGCGCGGTGACCTAGGAGATGGTCAATCGCGCGAAAACCACAAGGTTGAATTGGATGTTGGTTGGACATTCAATATCCAACTATGAATTAAATGAGCTGTGTAGGGCATAAACGAGCTGTTGAACGCCCACCCTATTATAAACCAATATATTAATCGACATTCTACGTTTAACATTATGAAATCCATACATCATATGAGAATGAGTTTCTGTTACCATGTTATTATGTATTAATGTTCAATTTCCTACTTTCGTCTTATATTCAGGTAGCTACTAAATCTTTGGTTTTACCATCAATGGAATATGAAATACGATTAGCATACGATCCTTAGCGATACGTGGGACTCAAACTACGGTCCAAATCTCTACTGGTCGTTGGCGGCAAGCTCATCGATACAGCACTGTCTAACCTAAAATTAGAAATTTAAAGAGTCGTTACACCACACGTTGTTCAATGAACCTGATCCCACATACCGTCTGGCTTCACTTTCCAACAGTGACGAGTCGATCGGCTCCTGTGTAACATTTCGCAACGAATCGCCGAGCGTTTGACGCAGCTGTTGCATCTCTCGACCGGCACGCGAGCTCCTCAGAATATACATCTGCCGACGTTTTGCTTCCTGAGCCAGCTGCTCTCTCAACATCGAGATTTGATTTTCCAACCGAAGCACTTGCTGTCGATGCGACTGTTCTCTGGCATCCAGCAGCCGTTCGGCCTGTACTTGAGCATTTCGGTGACGCTCGATTTCAGAACTAGCTGCACCAACACCACCTCCTCCATACCCACTCATGCTAGACTTGCTCGGCGATTCCAACATTTTTGCCTTGGCCCGCGCCAGCTCGGCTTCCTTTTCGGCCAACAGAGTTTCCATGCGACGTACCTTCATGCGCAAATCTCGGCTTTCTTGCTCGATCTGAGCATGATCCAGACCGCAACTGTATTTTGCACTCCCGGTTCCCATACCACCGTAACCGCTAGACTCCAAGCGATTCGAATCCAGTTCCCCAGAATCTCCCAGCAAGCTCTTCTCCGATCGATCAAACTGCACATGGCCAGAAAATTTGCTGCCACTCTTCTCCAAACCAAGCTTTTCGTTCTCCATGTGACGAACCTTCTCCTTCATGGCCTCCAGCTTATTTCTCAGCTCGGTACGGTCCCGCTGTGAGTTAACCAATTGTCGCGCAAGATCCTGGTCTCCACCAGTTCCACCGCCAAACTGTTCGGCATTCTCCTGATTCCACTTGGCTAGCCGCAGCTGTGACTCAAGAGCCGACTTCTGTACTTCACATTCAGCTATTTGCTCTTGCAAACGTTGCGTTTGATCTTGTGTCGCTTGCTGGCTTCTTCTAAGCTCATTGATGGTGTGCTGTGAGGCGTCCAAGCGCTCCGAAAGAACTCGACGCTCATTCTCGCTATTGGTAAGAGTTTTCTGGAGTTGCTTAAGTTTGTCCTGTCCCAGGGCGAATGTATGCCCTTGGTCGGTGTTATGACGTTGCAATCCGGCAATTTCCCCTCGTAGTTCGGTCTCAGTAATGGCTGCCGCTTGCAGGCGTTCCTTCAACTGATCAACCGTACTCTTGAGCGCGGCACATCGATCTTCCAGCTGCGTTCCCGATCTTTGGTGTTCTCCAAGCGTTCTTGAAGGTTTCTGATAGTACAGTCTTTCTCCTGGAGTGCCATCTGCAAACGTTGAATATCTCCCTCGAGAGCGACGCGTTGGAGATCAAGTTTCGATGCACGTCCTTCTGTGCGAGCCAACTCGTCCTGCAGATGCCGCTTGTCGGACTCCAAGCGACAGGCGTTTTGTCTGCATTTCTCCAAGCGTTCTTCCAGTTGACTCTTCTCCTCGGCCGTAGTGCTGAGAGATTGCTCCAAATGGGCAGCCTTCTCTCGCGTTATGTTTAAATCGTCGCTTTTCTGTCTGAGTGTCTCCTCGGTGGTTTGCAACGCAGTAGTTTTCTGCGCTAGCTTGGCCTCCAAATTGGTCTTATCCTCGTGGATAGCCCGATTGTGCTGTTGCAATTTACAAATCTTTCCTTCCAAACGCATTTGATTGTCTCCGCCTTCTTGAAGCTGCTTTTTCGCAGTACAAAGTTGCATCTTGAAATCATCTCTTTCGCGCTCGATTTGCGCCACCTGTTGCATTAGCGTACGCACACCCTTGCGTACCATTTCTGGATCGACATCGATGATTGCATTGTCTCCCGAAAGGCTTCTCGTTTCCTGTTGTTGATGATGATGGTGATGGTGGTGGTGGTGGTGAAACTCATCTCGATCGCTGCGACCGCGAGCCGGGCTATATCTTCTAGATGGACTGAGTAGACGATACGGCAAGCTAACCGATCCGTCCATTTGAATCCCGGCAATCCTTCTCAACGTATGGCCAATCGAGCTTAGTTTGTTCTCTGTTTCCTTTTTGATCGCGTCCAAGTGAACTAATTGTTCATCTAAAGCACGAACGCGTCCTTCCGAACCTCCGAGTCGTGCTTTGAGCTCCTGGATCTGTTGTGTTGCATCGGCCAAACACACTTCCAGATTATGCTTCTGATCTTCCAGTCGCTTTTCACGTCCTCTGCCTTCCTCTATACGAGCGCATAACTCCTGCTCTCGCTGGTGGAATCGATGCTCGTCTTGATTTGCCTTGCAACGAGCTCTGCCCAACTCTTGACGAGTGGCGCACAGCGTTCCCTCCAAATCAGACATTTGCTTTTTGATTTGATGCAATTCCTGCAAGATGCGCTCCTTCTCTTCGGATTCGTTTGTTAGGCGTGCCTGTAGTTCCTTCTCCGCGGCATCGTTTTGAGTCGATTGGGACTGGAACTTTTGAATGTCGGTTTGGGCAGTGGATAAATCCTTGTTCAATTTGGTCATATTGTTTTCCGTTTCCTTCAGGATGGTCTGCAAGCGGACCTTTTCCTGTTCGAGTAGATTGCGGGACTCTTCCAATCCTGCATGACAGAAAACATTAGTTAGTCAGCTATCAATTCTACTGAGAAAATTCTACTCACCTGCAATCTTCTGCAAAGCATCGTCCATTGATCGAGCTTGCTCCCGGCGTTGTCCCTCGACTCGTTTCACGTGGTCTCGTAGCTCCTTGTTGCTGTTGGCATACTTATCCCGCTCAATGTTGCTGTCCGCTAATGTTCGACGTGTATCAGTTAACTCCTTTCTTGTAGCGTCAATACAATTCTCAGCTGAAATGACAAAAAACTCTATCATATCTTTCCCAAACAGTAATAAATAGTTTCACTAACCTTCCTTTAATTTTCGCTGGGTGTCCTGCAGCTGCAAACTAACCCCGTCGCATCGATCTTCTGTCAGTCGTAACTGAACCTTCAGTTCTTCGATTTCCTTCAATGCAGCATCTTTCTCATCCCGCAATGCCCCCTGTACAACCTCGAGTCGATTCAGTTCCTCTTCCGCTCGAATCCTTGCCTCTTCCATCTTGGTGCGCATTTTGGCGATTTCATCTCTCAGGCAACCGATCGTTGTCCGGTCCTTCTCCTGACGGGCAACCATCTCGCGCTTTAACCGATCGCCGTTGTCCAGTTCCAGCTTGAGCTCTCGTGCGGTCGCGTCTAACTTCTCCATTACTGCTTGCTTGTCCCGGTGAGCAATCAACAGAGCCTGCTGCTTCTCATTCTCGGCCCGCAGGACCACCTCTTCATGTTGCTGATTCAGCGCCTCCAGATGCATCTGCAGTGCCTCAAACTGTTCCTTCAGAGTTTGAATTTCAGCGTCCTTGCCATTCTCCAACGCCTGTAGAGCTTGGCTCATTCGCTTCTCCAGCGAGTTGCGAATGGCTTCCTTCTCCTCGTTCAACTTCTTGATGTTTTCCTCGCCGAAAGTGCGCAAATTGGACAACTTTTGGAGAAACTCGGCCTCTTGGTTGGCGGCCGCATTGGTCAGTTGGATTTTGATGTCTTGGGCCCGACGTTCGGCATTTTCCAAATCCTTATTGAGTCGACCGATCAGTGCCTTGTGCGATTCCTGCTTGAAGTAGATCCTGATTCTCCCGCTCGAGAGCATCCTTCCGAGCTTCGGCTTCCTCGAGCGATGTGTTCGTGTCGAACAGTACCGCCTCCAGGGAATCCTTTTCGCTGCGAAGCGAAGCCAGTTGTTCCTGAGGGAAGGAAACGAAATTATATAACCACAACAAGTAACAGAAGGGAATACATGGAAGAATTATTGAAGAATTGTTTAAAAGAATTTTAAGAGGAAATCATTACTAGTACTTTGGCGAAGTTTCTAATGAAACCTCGGAAGAATTCTTCATTTAATCTGGGAGAAATCTCTAGAGTCCTGGAGTAGTTGACGGTGTACATTCTGAAAGACACCCAACGGGCAGAACATATTATGGGAGAAACCCTAAAATAATTTTTGGATTTGTTTTCAGATGGTATCTTTGGGCGAACTTCTGGAGAAATCATTGGGCGCGTTTCATTAAATATCTCCAGAGAAAGGGATATCGGTACGAAGTTCTTAAGGGAGTAATTAATGTCTGATTCTCATGATAATTACCAGAAGAAATGTTTATAGCAATATCTTGAGAACTGGATATAATAGGAGGAAATTCTTGAAAGAAATCTTGATCTTGATTCGTACCTGAAAAATCATAGGCAATATCCCTGAAATAATTCTTTCCAAGGCTGGTAGCTAGTCACTTTTTAGTGACTTGGTCACTTTTTTGAGGCCAGTCACTTTAAAGTCTCTTTTTTCAAGCCATTTCAACTAAAGTCACTTTTTTCGTCAAAAAGTCACTTTTTTCAACTATTTTGAGCTAATTTTTCGGGAGAAAATTTTGAATCGGCCTTCTTAATTTAGGCTAAGCTTTAAGTTAGCAGGGTGTCTACTACCTAAAAAATCCTGGAAAACCTGGAATTATCAGGGAATTTTATTCAACCTGAAAAAACCTGGAATTATCAGAGGATTTCGGCAATACGCAGGAATAAAAACCTCGAACCAGTAATTATTATGGCAGAATATGTCCTTTTTGTAACACAACATTTCATCAATCAAAAAAGATTTCGGCTGCGCCGCTGATTCAACTTGAGGTATTCAGTCAATTCACTTTAAGTTATTTTTAATATTCCGAATAACTTGTTCAAATAAGGAAGTAGGACTTAGGATTGCTAAAATGGGAAAGGCAAATACGATTCCCAGTTCTAGTTGGGTATCTTTCATGAGCATATGAAATAAATAATATTTGTAGGAAAAGATTAATGCTAGTAAAAATATTATATTTTCAGGTAAGCAGATCTTTTTAAAGGCTTGGATACTATTTCAATGCATATCTCTAAAAAGTGTTTATTTTTAGTTAAGGTCTCTAAAGACATCATAATCAATATGGTATCTAAAGTTACTTTTTTGCCATAACCGAGGAAGTCTCTTTCCCATGGTAGCTCCAGAGCTCAATTATTTTTGACGAACTTGAGGCAAACCGAACCAGAGGAATACTATGCATTAGTTTCTACAGTCAACTCTCCATTACTCGATATTGAAGGGGCCATCGAGTAAGGGAGGTATCGAATTATGGAACACAAAACCAGTGCAAATGCGATCCGAGGGAACATCGCAGTAGCCATGAAAACCAACTTTAACTGTGGTTCTCTAACTCGATATTGAGATACGAAATATCGAGTAAGGGAGAGTTAAACCGTATAGGCCTGAGTGAAAGCAAAATTCTAAAACCCTCACCGCTCAGCGAATTCTTAACGGATTCAAATGATTTTTTGTCAGTATACTGGCACACATAGTTTCTAGAAGTGGACAGAAGAACGCGGAAATATTCCTGTGGTCGGAGTTATTCCGGTGGATCACTGGGTCAGGTCGGGTGAGAAGGGTACTGTGCGTTTGTGCCCCTGGAGATAAGAAAATTTCAGGTCACAGATTTTTTTCCGGAATCGGTTATAATGTGGCCACTACATGACGGAATTTTAAGAAAATTGCATCAGTTTAAACTTTTTGAGAAACGATTGAATTGGATAACTATGAGTAATGCATTTAATTTATCCTACAAATGACCATTTTCGGGTCCCGGGATGCCTCAAACCTACGATAAAGTGGCCAATTTGTTTCTGAACATCTGTGCCAAGCTTATGGGAATCCGTTTTAGTGCACAATTATGTTTTATTTCTACTTTTCGAGAATTGAAACGAATTGGTATCCAACAAATCTATAGCCGGTTCTTGCAGGCATTACGTTCGAATGGCCACATCCGGTATATTTTAAATGGTGCAAAACTCTTTATTTATAATGTTGAATGTCAGATCATAATGATTTATGCAAATTAAAATGATAGTCATTGCAAATAAATAAAGATAACTTGGCATGTCCCAAAAAATAGGCCATTTTTACCCGACTTGACCCAGTGACCCATCGAAATCACTCCGGCCACAGGAATATTTCCGAGTTCCTCTGGCCACTTCTAGAAACTAGATATGTGGCCAGTGAACTGACAAAAAATCATCTGAATCCGTTAAGAATTCTCTGAGCGGTGAGGGTTTGAGTATTTTTGCTTTCACTCAGGCCTATACGGGTTAACAGTAGATTATGATTCTATACTTATCAAATTCATCCAAAAGTCGACTAACTTTTTGAATAGTAAATTTATTGGTCAGCAATCAGTTT